>NC_089840.1:37588959-37698959 GCF_035609145.1 Eleutherodactylus coqui
GATGCCGTTTTTGAAGTGAAAATCAAGTGTGGATCATAAAAGAAGGGGAAGTATAATAAGCGGAAACTTCAGCCCCGCTACTGAACCCG
The DNA here is from genome assembly GCF_035609145.1 of Eleutherodactylus coqui. Classification (NCBI taxonomy): domain Eukaryota; kingdom Metazoa; phylum Chordata; class Amphibia; order Anura; family Eleutherodactylidae; genus Eleutherodactylus; species Eleutherodactylus coqui. Next base: position 37,589,049 of record NC_089840.1, read on the forward strand.
CTGCAAAGACTGCATGAAACACTAGATATATGGAGGCAGCCAGTGTATGCTAAATATGCAATATATATAACAAACAATTAGGGCCCAATGCTCACGGCCGGAAATTCCGCTGTGATTTTTTCCCACTGAATTTCCGCTGCGGCGCGCTGTCATGGGATTGCATTAGTTTATACAATCCTATGCTCACAGCCGTAATTTGACCGTGTGAAAATCCGCGCAGTAAACAAATTGCGGCAGAGGGTCGCGCAGAAACATCACCGCTGAGGAGCGGAGGAGAAGACTCCGGACGGGTAAGTATAAGGTCAATGCCAAGATACAGGTCGCATCCCGCTGTGTAAATCTAGCAGCGGGATTCCGGCCCGGACGTGGGCATACGGCCTGAGGGCTTATTCACACAAGCGTATAGCAGAAGCCGTTTTCACGGCCAGAGGATACACACCATCATCCGAGTTGTCCGCCACCCTCCTCCCCTTCAGCTGTTTGCAATGGAAAGGGAAGGGGCGGGGATGGAGCTAAGTTCCACCCCCTCCCATTGCTTGCTATGGACAAGGGGTGGGAGCTTAGTTTCACCCCCACCCCGCCCTCTCCCATTGCAAACAGCCTGAGTGGAGGAGAGAGGCAGAGAGCCGGTGAAGGGCCATATTGATTGTTCTTGTACAATGTCAAGAAGATGTGGCCGATACCTAAGGTGATCAGATTTTTCCAAGGTCAAATCAGGACAAAGGGGTGTGGTCAGTGGGCGGGGCTTATCATGGCGTTTCAAAAAATACAGGGAGCAAATTCCACAGTATTTCTGCATTCAAAAAACAGTCAGAATACGCATCATTGGTTTAGATTTCGACTGGAAATCAGCCCCATTTCTGCAGCTGATTTCATGCTATGCGGCGCTCCGCCTCACCTCCTCCAAATGCTTTCTGCTATCAGCCTTGTTAAAAGGTCTGAGCATCTCCTACAATAAGGAGAAACCTTCCGCTATTACAACCACATCCCCCGTGTTACATGGGGTAATAACTCCCTGTGAGGTGAGGCTCCGGATGATCAGACCCCCGGGGACTGCGGAATATGTCAGATAGGAGATTATCCCACTCCTGCCCAGAAGTACTGATGACCCCACACTACTGACCGCTCCATACCCCAATTGTAGGAGATGGGATTGTAGTTTCTTTGTTTAATCTTTATTACCTCTCAGATGTTTCCATTTAGTGTTTTTTTATTTATTTTACTTAATTTGATACTTAAATCTACTGTTTTTCATATCTTTTGTATTAAAAACTATCCTGGGATGTAAATAATTGGATAATCTCATCCGGCCTTGGACACATACAGATACTATTAGTAATGACCTCTGACCCCCAGCACTATAAACTGTCACTAGTAAACTACAAACTGCCAATTAAATAAAGAGATTATCTTATAGCGAAATCCATCAGAAACTACTTCTGAAATTACAAATGACTGAAAACCAATAAATAGTAACTCCGTAAGGAACCAGCGGCTTGTGGCAGTTACAGACCGATCTCACTTTTAAACATAGATACTAAAATGTTCTCAAAGATCCTAGCAATGCGTCTTCAGGCCCACATCCAGACGTTGATTCACCAAGACCAGGTGGGTTTTGTCCCAGGGAGGGAGGCAGGGGACAATACAATAAGATCTCTGACCCTCGTATCACGGACGTACAAATCCAGGGACCCCCTGTGTCTTCTCTCGGTGGACACCGAAAAAGCGTTTGATAGGGTAAGCTGGGGGGTTCCTGGAAGCCGTCCTGCAAAAAATGGACTTGGGCCCCAGACTCAAGAACTGGATAATGGCACTATATAAAGACCTCTCTGTGCGGGTTAGGGTCAACGGCCAGCTGTCACGCCCAATACAAATACGCCATGGCACACGGCAGGGCTGCCCCTTGTCTCCCTTCCTATATATACTGGCAATGGAAATGCTGGCGAATGCCCTTTGGGCAAACGTCAACATATATGGGGTAAGGATAAGTAGTCATGAGCATAAAGTAGCCTTATACCCGGATGATTTATACATCGCGAATCCCAGAATAGCACTCCCCAATATACTAGAAGAGTTTAAGCAATTCGGGCTGCTATCCAACTTTAAAGTACCGTAAATCTAAGTAAGTCAGTGATCCTTAATGTTACTCTACCGGAGTTTACAGGTGGTTGACGCCTTAAAACTAAGGTTGGGACATCAAAAACCGATATATCGAAATATCGCTAATGCTTTGGCGACACTTTTCATCGATATTGCTATGTCCGATATATCGGTAACATCGATAGTTTAAGGCGATATAATATCGTGTCTTGTGGTTTAGTGACCATATGTTCTTTCTTTACATTCTGCCCTTTCCTTTGTGTTGGGACAGCATGTAGTTTTGCTCGAGCCACTAATGAACTTATAAACAAGTTCTAGAAACTTTTGGAAAGTGTGAGGTGACTGTCACCAATCAGGTTTGCTCCAGGCAAAATGACTCTCAGAAAAAGTGGGGTCTTCGGCCCCTTTTCCACATGCGTTTCTTCATGGCGTTAGACGCAGGCTCTGAACGCTTCAGTCTAACGCGAGGGCTGTGGGCAATGCTTTCTAAATGAAAGCATTTCCACATCCAGAAAAGGAGACGCGACATGTCGTGTGTTCAGCGTCTAATGCGAACACAGTGCCCATAGAAACGATAGGAGACCCATCTAACGCAATTACAATTGTGTTCGGGGCACTGCGTTCGCGTTACCAGACCCTGCATGGTTTATAAGGTGCCAAGAAGACCGTTGGTCCCTCAGCGGCAACTTGAAAAAAATGCAGGGCACGCAGCCCAACAAACACACAGACAGATCATGCACACATCCCGTCGGGTCCAGCGACCAGCTTCTGGCTTCCTTGTAGCTGGCAGGACCTTGTTTCAGTGTGTTTGCCTCCAATCATCTTTCTGCACTCCTGGTCATGAGCATTTTGAAGGGAGAGCATGCTAGCAAATTAATATTTTTTGGCTCATTGGATAACGATTATTAGGGCCAATGATAAAAAACTTCTTTTCATATACCTCATTTTATTATATGTTTCATCTGTAATTTTTTATTTTCATTTGTAGCTTTAATATATTTTCATGATGTTATTAATAGTTATAAGTTAATAATAAATTCAACAGTTTAAAGTTTTAAAAGAAAACTATAATTTTTTTGTTGATTGTTGCTTTATTAACCCAGGACCTGTTTTATTTTTATACGACATTCAAAAAAGTCGATATATCGAAATATCAATAGTTTTCCACCGATATTTTACGATACTCGATAGTATCGACTATCGCTGAACAAACTATCGACTATCGATATTTTTGTGTCGATGTCCCAACCTTACTTAAAACCCACTCTTCCATTTATATGGAAATTGGAGGAGATCACATACCTGGGAGTGGTGATTACCACAGACATGACTAAACTCTTTGTAAAAACCTATAAACCACTCTTGATCAAACTAGAGGCAGACTTTGAAAGGTGGAAGGGGGTAACACTGTCCTGGTTCAGTAGAATTAGTACAGTGAAGATGAATGTTCTACCAAGATTTCTATATGTACTTCAAACAATGCCCATTGGTCTACCCGATTCATTCCTGTTACATATCAGGAAGTCGATAATGCGCTTTGTCTGGGGAGGTAATAGGCCCAGGCACAAATGGAAAGCCCTTACGAGCTTTAGAGAGTCGGGAGGAATGAGTATCCCAAATATCTCCCTATACTATAAAGCGTCACTAACTAGAAGGATCCTGGATATGTTCCATGGTAGAGCACAGAGGCTATGGGTAGTAATGGAACAGGATTCAGCCCTCTTCCATGGTTGGGGCCTCATCTGGCGCCTAGGCAGGGGAAAACATAGGGACCTGGGATTGTTCCCATTCATGGAGAGTCTGGTAACGGCTTGGTTGGGCCCCGCAACCAAGACAGGAATGGTTCGGCGACCGGGTCTGCTCACACCCTTGGTGGGTAATCCGGATATTCCCACCTTTTTAAAGGGTACTTCCTTGATGAATAGTATCCCTTACACAATCCCAAGAGTCCGGTACTTAATCTCAGACAGTGGATTCAAACCATTGGAGAACAGGGATCCCCATCTGGAGCGTGGTTTCAATACCTGCAGTTATGCCATTACATTCGATCCCTGGGGAATCTGCAACAGATGAGGAGTTCTATCACTTCTTTTGAAAAATTGTGTATTTTGTCCCCCACGGAGCAACCTTAAATATCAAACATACCGGACGATGGTAGAGGAAGATGCACAAAACAGTAATAAAGATCTGGAGCGAGAGTGGGAAAGGGACTTGGGCACTCCCAGAGGAGTCATGGAAAAATCATACATCCTGACCCATAAAATGAATGTGTCAAGCAAGATGCAGGAGTTAAATTATAAAATACTAATGAGATGGTACCAGACACTAGCGAGGTTAGCAAAGATATTCCCCCAATATCCGGACACCTGCTAGAGATGTTTATCGGAGACCGGAACATTTGTCCACATCTGGTGGTCATGTCCTCTGATACGCCCCCTCTGGCAGGAAATTAATACCCTCTATTCCTCAGTATGTAGAAATCAAATTCTGTTCACACCGGAAACAGCATTATTATCTATGATACCAGGCTTATTAGTACAAGCTAAACGTTTCTTGCTCAGATTCTTCATCCTTGCCATGCGGCAGATAATTCCTAGGAGATGGAAATCTCCGGTCCCCCCCTCTAGGTTGATGTGGTTGGAAGCACTAGACCACCTAAAATATATGGAAGAATTATGTACGAGAGACGAAATGAGACATGACAAATGCGTCTCCACCTGGATGATCTGGAACCAGTTTAGCTGTACCAGGGACCTAGATGTGTGGCTTGAGAGTGGAATGCTTCCCACTGTATGCATAACCAACAACTTAATTACCGCAACAAGACAATAAGTCATAATCTCCTTCTCTGGAAGGCTATGGCTGGGGACTTGGCATGAGTATTGATTATATCATAAATAGGAAAAGTTAATGGGTCCCAACTTGATTATTCAATTCTAAACGCAAAAGAATTAGCGTCCAAATTTTACGTACGGAATCTAATTCTCTCACTTCCTGATGTCATCTATATATATAAAAATGAATGTCTGTCCTTTATGCATTACTACACCATTCATCTGATCGCCATGAAACTTTGGGAAGTTGTTGAGTACACTCCTGGGAAGATTACTGGCATAGTACAACTATCCTACGATAGGGGGCGCAGCGTCGACAGTTATGCCCCCCAGACAAAGATCGTTTGATTTCCATCTCAAGCACGAAAGCAAAAGGCATTAGGAGCAACGGGATGCGTGTTCAACCAGAAAATGATGCATCCGCCGAACGTTTCGCAAGACAATTGCTGCATATTGAGAATCCTGAGGTAAAATGAAAGCTGTGCTGTGATTGGTTGCTATATATTATACTGCTGATGTAACTTGAAAGCTGCGCTGTGATTGGTTGTTATGAGATGAGCGAACGTACTCAGCCACGCCCCTTTTTCACTCGAGCACTGCAATTTTCGAGTACTTCTCTACTCGGGTGAAAAGATTCGGGGGGCGCCGTGGGTGAGCGGGGGGTTGCAGAGGGGAGTGGGGGGGTTGCAGAGGGGAGTGTTAGAGAGAGAGAGCTCCCCCCTGTTCCCCACTGCTACCCCCGGCTCCACCACGCCTCCCCCCGCTCCCCGGCGCCCCCCGAATCTTTGCACCCGAGTAGCCAGGTACTCGAAAATAGCGATGCCCGATCGCGTAATTACTCAAAACGAGTAGGTTTGCTCATCTCTAGTTGTTATCTAGATATATAAAAACGAATGTATGTATGTATGTCTGTCTGTCTTCGCAGCAACGCGCGACGGGTAAGCTAGTGTTTGATAAAATTGTCTGTCTTTTGAAAAAGTATGTAAGTTGGAAAATGAGGACAAATTGTCGCTTATGTTAATCTGTTTATTTGATAATATATTGTTGAACTCAATATATTAACATGGCAGACCAAGAAAAGATTTTTTGAACCATAAATAGTAACTCCAGGGTTAATTTAAAGCATCCCAGAAACTTTCACATCTGTTACAAGTGAGAAACTCGGCACAAGAGCGACATCTGCTGACAACTTGAAAATGCAGCCCCATAGAAATTAAGCCCTTAGGCTCAATCTCCACAGGCGGATAAGATTTGGGACATCCGCACGGGAGATACGGGACAAGATTTGGGACAAGCCACCCATAGGGATGCATTAGCATCCACAAAACAATTAAAAGCATGCAGATGTCATTTTTTCACAGCTTGTGGATGGAGGGGGAGGGGGGGTGAATTACAGCATGCTACATTTTCTGTGGATTCCCGAACGGACGGCTTCCATTGAAGTCAATGGAAGCCGTCCAATCCACAGCACACCCACGGCCGACACTGGGAGATAGAGGGGGGAGCGGAGCTACAAGGATCTCTTACATATTTCCCCATATGGATCAGTCCTCTAGCCCCTCCCCCTCTCGGGGAAGCCCTCGGAAAGCCCTCTAGCCTGCCCCCTACCTCTTCAAATATGGTAGGAAATATAAGAGATCCCCTGTATCTCCTTTTCCCTCTCTCCCTGATATGGGGGATTCCAAAGCTCTTTGACGATCTTCTGCTGCTGCCGACTCCACTAAAAACAATGGGCGATATCGCAGTTTTTTTTATAGCAACTTGCAGTGAGTGAAAACATCGCAAATGAGAATGAAACCAGTAAAAATCATTGGCTTCAAACTTGTTTTCACTCACATCACTGGAAAATATGTTGCCAGTGGGAAAGAGCCCTCAGGAACGGTATCTTTACTCCTTAGGGAGAGCATCTAGAAAGTCTGAGAAGGCTTAGAAATAGAGATGAGCGAGCGTACTCGGTTCGGGTGTTTTTGGACTCGAGAACCGCGTTACTGACTACTCGGACGAAAAGATTCGGGGCGCGGCGTGGTGGAGCGGGGGGGGGGGGGGGTAGCAGTGGGGAACAGGGGGGGGGAGCTCTCTCTTCCCACTCCCCTCTGCAACCCCCCCGCTCAACCCCGGCGCCCCCCGAATCTTTTCGTCCCAGTACTCAGTTACTCGGAAAAAGCGGTGCTCGAGTGCAAAAACACCCGAACCGAGTACGCTCGCTCATCTCTACCCTCCATGCTTCTCTCTCTGGGAAATATGCAAATGCAAAGATGGAATAATACCTCTACAGCGCCACCTATTGGAAGGTAGCATTCCTGCAAGTCAATATCAGCAAGGTCACTCTAAATCATTACCATAAATTTAGCTGCTTCATCCAAAAATTTATTGGACAAATTAAATGAAAAATGTAAAAATGAAAAACCCTAGAACAGAGCTGAACAATGTGAGGGAGCGATCACATGGGGAGAGCGAGGCACACCGCCTGTGTGCCGTGCGGGAGACCTCACATCTGCAAGTTCTGTTTGGTACTGTTGTATCTTGACTGGAGATGAGCGATCGTACTCGGTAAGGCCAGATACTCAAGCGAGTATAGTCCTTACCAAGTACCTGCCTGCTCGCCCGCAAAGATTCAGGTGGCGGCGGGGGAGAGCGTGAGTGAACGGGGGGGAGGGGGGGGGGGGGAGATCTCTCGCTCCCTCCTGCTCACTCCCGCAACACAGCGCTCACCCCCACCGACACCCGAATCTTACTCGCTCGAGTATCTGTCCTTACCGAGTATGCTCGTTCATCTCTAATCTTGACGCCACCAGAACCCCTAGCTTCTGATTGGCTGTTTGTCAGTCACTTGCAGACTTCTGACATGTAAGCTCCCTCCTCGCCTTGTATGTGTAGTGTGTGCGCCGGGCTGTCATCTATGTTTGAGAAGCTGCTGTGACTCTCATGGGAGGCCTCCCTGCAATGTCCCCTACTGTCACTCGCTGGGGCCGGTGTGTGTGCGGCCTCCCTGCAATGTTTCCTGCTATCACTCTCACCCCCGGCGTCCGCCGCCATCCACGCTGTCAGTGTCACCGCGGCTCTGCATGCCCTCCCGTCCGACACTGTGACTGTCAGCCTCCATGCGTGCGTTCAATATGTAATGCGTCCACCCGCACATTACTAGCCGCCCATGCTCTGTGTGTCCCCACCGGGCCACAAGCCGGCCCCGCTCTCAGTCTCCCCCTTCCCCGTAAGGTGTCAGAGAGATCAGCTGGCGAGGTAGAGCACACTCACAGCGCCTCAGCAACTGCAGATGGTAGGGGCACGGAGACCAAAAACAGCCGGGAGCTGAGATGGGACGCCCCCGGGGGAAGCAGGGAGAACACAGCCTTCCCGTCTGCCTCAGCACGCACCACTATAAGCAGTTTTGTGGCAGGGCAGCCAGTCACTGTTCCCTGGAGCCGGAGGGGTGAGTGCAGCCAATCAGGCACTGGGGGCGTCACCTGGCTGTCAAGCAGCCTAACACTTCTCTACACCAACCACTTCTGGTGGCGTCAAGATACAACAGTACCGTTCTGTTCTCGTGCGAGAGTCACACAATATTAGAACATGAAAGGATTTTTCTGTCTGGCAGCATCGCTCCGAGAGAAATCACCGATGTAAAGACTTCCATTACAAATAATGGGTTAGATTTTTGTGTGAGTTTTGTGCCATTCCAAAGGAGGAGGAACAGAGGCGCTACAGCTAAATGCTATTCAAATCCATCTCTAAGTGGGCGTGTGGCTGACATAACTGTACTGTGACATAAGTGTGACTTGGGATTAGTCACTTTGGATTCGGGGACTTTGAAAAGAGTCGCTTGTGTGTAATTATTGTTTATCTATTTGATTTTTGCATATCCTACTTTCATCTAATAATCTATCTGTACGATCCCCAGTTAGGATGCGCTCCACGATTGACAATGCCATCCTATGTACATCTTGTGTTATGTATGCGGTCCTTGAACAGCCGTTAGGGGTGGATACTGCTGTACGGGATGTGAGTGTGTTGCGCATTTGGAAGCCCAGATCCTGGATCTAAATGAGCGGCTTGCAACACTCACAAGGTTCATCCTCACACATAATTCATTCTCCTATGGAAAAGAGATATTCCTGCAACTTACTGAGACCGCCATGGGCAGTAAAATAACACCGCAATATGCTGACCTTTTCATGACAAAACAGGAGTGACTTTCTGGCCTCCTGCCCCAACAAACCACTGGCCTACGTCCGCTACATTGATGACATCATAATCATTTGGACCAACACTAAACAACTAATAAGATTCCATGAGAGATTCAACGCATTCCACCCCACCATAAACCTGACATTAAGCTACTTGTATACAGAAATCAACTTTTTGGACACACAGAGTAGGAAGAAAACAGTTGTGTACCTCTAGTAGTGACCTATAGTTCACAACTAGAGGTACTAAGGAAAACCACAAGGAAACTCTATCATACCAACACAAGGATGACCGTCTGAGAACCATATTCATAGTCAAAGATAGCCGAGTGCAGGGAGATGTGACCGGGGGCGCTGTATGCAGTTCCCGGTCACATGATCACCGTTATCCATCAGGTAAGTGATCATGTAAAGTTACAAAGTGTAAAAAAAAAGTTTAAAAAGTTAAAGTTCAGCAAAATGGCGTACGCATGCGCAAGTGTCAAGAATTGTCCAATAAATGTAAAACCTCCCTCCATTATAGAAAAGTAAACTGCCTTTAAAATGACATATTTGCAAAAATATGAAATTTTATTTTTTCTCCTCTAAATTGCATTAGCTCCTGAAAAAAAACCTGTGGGGTTAAAATAATCATGACCCCCCCCCCCCCCCTCAGTGAATATATTAAGGGGTGTAGTTTTTAAAATGGGGTCCTTTTGTGGTGGAATCTATCATGCTGACACCTATGAGCCTTTGCATTCCTGGCTTGGTGCAGGAAAACAAAGTGTTCCTCAAAATGTTAAATTGGTACGTCTTCTAAATGGTTTTAAAAAAAAAAACGAAAGCTTTTCAAATGTGCTTCCAGAATAAAGTAAACAGATGGAAATATATATCTTATCAAACATATTTACAGCGTGTTTGCACATATTTGAGATATTGCAATTGAAAATGTGAAAAAAAATGTTCCCAATTTTGGCACTTTTAATAAATATACACCAATTGTATTGGTTTCTTTTACCACCTAAATGAAGTACAACATGTGGTGAAAAAACAATATCAGAATCACTTGGATATGCAAAACCTTTACGGAGTTATTCCATGTTAAAGTGACACGTCAGATTTCCAAAATTTGGCTTGGTCAATAAGCCGCAAACAGGCTTGGTCACAAAGGGGTTAAAACTAGAGATGAGCGAACCTACTCGTTTCGAGTAATTACTCGATCGAGCACCGTGATTTTCGAGTACTTCCGTACTCGGGTGAAAAGATTCGGGGGGAGGCGTGGCGGAGCGGGGGGTAGCAGCGGGGAACAGAGGGGAGCCCTCTCTCTCTCCCTCTCCCCCCCCCACTCCCCGCTGCAACCCCCCACTCACCCACGGCGCCCCCCGAATCTTTTCGCCCGAGTACGGAAGTACTCGAAAATCGCGGCGCTCGGGCGAAAAAGGGGCGTGGCCGAGTAGGTTCGCTCATCTCTAGTTAAAACACAAAGAAAGAAAAAAAACAATGGCAGGATTGATGTTTTTTCCCTGCCTTCCCCAAGTAATTTAACAGAAGTTATAGCATACGCTATATGTAGCCAAAAATGGTACCAATAAAAACTACAACTTGCAACTCAAATAAGCAAGCCCTCATATGGCTCTGTGGACAGAAAGATAGAAAGTCATGGCTTGTGGAAAGGGGAGATGAAAATCCCCCAGAAATTGTTGGTTCAAAATTAATTGTGTCATTAAGGGGTTAAAGGGGTTGTGGGGTTCAACATTTTTTTTAAAGGCCAGGCAGGTGGGAAAATAAAATAAAAAGGCAGTAAACCCACCGGTCATTTCTCTTCTTTTTTTAATTACAGTATTATTAAAACTACACAGCCCCTTTAAGAGATACAAAGTAATCTTTTGGATGATCCCTTTTACTGGGAACATGAAGACATGATGCTGCGGCTTCTGAAACTACTGGGGTTCATCCTGATGAAGAAAGTGAAGCTGTGAAAGCTGCAGCATCATCTCTATATGTTCCCAGTAAGAGAGTCACATCTACGCTGGGTTCACACAGGGCGGATTTGCCGCAGCTTCAAAACCACAAAATTCCCGCGGGATAAGCGCAGCTTCAAAACCTGCAGCACTTAGCCACGGGTTTTGGATTTTCACAAACCTCGTCCACATGGCTGGCTAATCCGCAGGGAATTGCTGCAGCAAATCCGCCCTTTGTGAATCCAGCCTTACAGGATGACCTTGTATCTCCCAGAGAACAACCACCTTGTGTAGAGTGCAGTCACCCCCAACACCCCTCCCCGGCCACCTGGGGGCAGTAAGGAGTAGGAGCACTTTATAATGAGGCACAACCATGAACTGCAGCCGGTCTGTAAGGCTGCCTGCCCACAGGCGTTGTGGTATCCCGCGGCGGATCTCCGGGGCAGGAGCCGGCAGACGGATCTCCGCGATTAGCCTATCTGGCAGAGAGGCTGGCCATGGAGAATCGCAGCAATTCGCAGCATGCCTAAGCTGCCTGTCCACAGGCGTTATTGTATTGTGTTCCCCAAGGCGATAATCCTGCCGCAGGGAACGCAGTGAATGCTGTCCTTAGCGTTGCTATGGAAAGTGCAGCCGCCCTGTCCACGAGCGGAAAATCCTAGCGATTCTCCGCTCGCAGGCGGCAAATTGCGGCATGCTGTGAATTGCCGCGATTCTCCGCAGTCAGATAGGCTCACCGCGGAGATCCGTCAGCTGTCAGCTCCTGGGTGGCAGCTCTGCAACGCTGTTGTGGATCCGCGGGAAAGCAGGAGATTTGAAGAAAAAAAAAGCTTAGCGAATGCACGTCAGCCGGTACGCCCGTACGCATCCACAGTACAGAAGAATGAAGATCCGGCTGAGACGGAGGAGAACCACACTCAATCCGGAGAGGTAAGAAACTGTCCCATGGGCACGGGCGGACTCTGCACTCAGACTCCATGTGGACATTGGGCCTTAAACATGCTATTCTGGATGGGCGGACGATGCGTTTTTGCTTAAAACACATCACATCACATCCGTGTACGTGCGTAAAAACAAACAAATGTCTCCAATAGCTTCAGTGGTAAAGATCGCATCGCGTCACATGCAGATTGCGCAGCGAGTGCAATGCCATTGTTTTTTTTTAGATCCCCAAGGAAATAATGGTTGATTCAACAATAAGACGTGATTTTTCTCGCAGCATCGCTCGTGTACAAACACATAGACATCCATGTGTTACTTTCACACACGAGTTTCTTCCATATCGCCATCAGATGGAACTCGTCCGTGTGAAGGTACCCGAAAATTACAGTTCATTGTGAATGCGTTTCAGCTTGGGAGAAAATGCGCACGAAGCTCACATGTAGATGAAAGGGAGATGTGATTTGTATTTATTCCGTTCCTCACCTTCTGGAGACATCAGACCGCGCTGACAGTTTTCTATCTTGTAGCTTCGCTGTCAGGAATAAATCCCACGTCTGAATGGACCTATTGGAAACACCCAGTCTATTCCTGTGACCGCCCCCTCCGCCATGAATATTCCTAATTCATGACCTTCCTCTACAGCCGGGGGGTCAAACTCATCTCCACTGAGGGCCCCATCTACCCACTAGCAATATGTTTTCTTGTGATGCAAGAGTGAGTGAAAACGCATAATTATGAAACTAATGATTTCCAATGGTTTCATAATCATTTGCGATTTTTCACTCAAGCCTTGCAGCGCTAAGAAAAATCTGCGGTATCGCTCATTGCTTTCAATGGGGCCGTCGGCAGCAGCGCTAGTCATATTGAAGACATAGGGAGTGCATCGCGGACTTCTGCCACAGCTATGACAGGGAAATACTTCATCCCCGCGGGGATGTAGGAATCCTCTGCCACAGCTGTGGTAGAAGTCTGCGATGAAATCGCATTGCTTTCAATGGGGCCAGCGCTGATGCAGCCCCATTAATAGCAATGGGTTGCAGGCAACCTCCACAGCGATGAATTCAATGAATGGCTGAGAGCTCAGCCAATCAGACCAGCGCTTTCAATCCCTAACCTACAGAAGAAAGGAAGTCGCAGGCGCAGGGGAGTAAAGAAAATTTCAACCGCTTTCACTAGCAAAACTCCTATTAAAACCTAACTTTTAATGATAAATGATAAAATATATCAGGACATGCGGCTTGTATCGACAGACAACATAAATAATGGTCAATGCTGGCAGACACCTATTGTGGTGGGTGGAAAAGGCGTATCTATAGGCCTCCCGACACGTGCAGAGCAGAGGCGACGCATCAGTTGTGACATTTCTGTGTGGGCTTCTGTAGGACATGCCGTGATTTGTTTACCACGCGAGTTTTCACGTGGTCAAATCGCGGCTGTCTACATAGAATTGACCAGACTGCTGGAAACCAGAAGCTGGGGAGCGCTGACAGCTTCGGAGGAGGTGAGGGAGAGCACCACAAAATATGAAATCAGCTGTGGGTACAGATTTCCAGTCAAAATCTGCACCAACGGTACTGATTTTGACTGTTTTTTCAGATGTGGAATTTTTGCATGTGTAACGGCGTATATTTCTCTTTTCTGTTCACAATAGATGCACATTTGTGAGCGTCCATAAAAACATACTAGCAATACATGAAGACGTCTTCTGACGACTAAAAACTTAAAAAACATCCCAATTACCTCATGTGAGCAGTTCATACCCTTTAAAACTAAAAGAGCTACAAGTAGAGGGAAACCAATGTGGCTCGACAAGACTGTGAGTGGGTCTATAAGCGGGAAAATTGAACTATTAAAAGGAGGGAAGTGAAGAAGCGCTAAAAACATTCAGGGGAAAAAAAACAAATTATGTAAGGAAAAGATCAAAACTGCCAAGGAGGAGGCAGAGAGACTGATTGCAAAAGAGAGCAAAAATATCCCTAAACTATTCTTCAATTATATAAACGGTAAAAGGATTTGCACTGAGAGCGCTGGCCCTTTAACAAACAATGCAGGAGAAACCATAGAAGACAATGGGGGGGGGGGGGGGAGGCAAATCTATTAAATAGTTATTTCTCAAGTGTATTCACGAAGGATAAAGAAATGTCACACAAGATGCAGGGGAATAAACTGACCCCCCCCACAAAATCTTCCCTGCCTAAGGGCTCCCACACACTTTCTAATGTTAAAGATGCATCGCAGGTTTCTGTTTTGCGATTTTCGTGCGATGCGTTTTTAACATTAGAAAGTCACATTTACATTTGCGTAAAAAAAATGCAGCATTAAAAACACGCAAGTATGTGGAGCCCTAACTCCGGAGGAAGTGCAGAGACTGTGAAAAAAGATGGAAATCGACAAATCGCCGGACCTGGAATACCTCAAGGAAAACAATGGTATAACTCCTCATCAGCCTGGGTTCATGAGGGGGCGATCATGTCAGACCAATCTGATCAGCTTCTACGATGAAGTAAGCTTTAGGGCTTATTCAGACGACCGTATACCGTCTGGGTTTTCAGGCCCGGCCAATATACGATGTCCCTCTCTGCAGGGGGAGGAAGCTGGAAGAGCCAGGAGCAGTGCACTGAGCTCCCGCCCCCTCTCTGTACCCTTTGCACTATTTGCGATAGGAGGGGGCGGGGGCAGAGCTAAGTTCCGAGACCTCTGAATAAGCCCTTAGGCTGGACCTGGGAGAGTCTATTGATCTCGCATATTTGGATTTCTCTAAAGCATTTGACACCGGGCCGCATAATAGGCTGATATATAAAATGAGGCAGCTTGGATTGGGTGAAAACGTGTGTATCTGGGTAGAGAACTGGCTCAGAGATAGAAAGCAGAGGGACGTAATAAATGGTTCATACTCTGATTGGGCCACCATTGCTAGCGGGGTGCCACAGGGTTCAGTATTGGGCCCCATTCTGTTTAATATATTTATCAACGACCTGATAGAGGGGCTGCACAGCAAAATATCGATATTTGCAGATGACACAAAATTATACAATTGAATTAATGCAACGGAGGACAATGTACGGCTATAAACGGACCTGGATAAGCTGGGGGCTTGGGCAGAAAAATGGCAAATGAAGTTCAATGTTGATAAATGTAAGGTTATGCACATGGGCAGGAGAAACGGATGTCACCAATATACACTAAATGGGGCACTGCTAGGGAAAAGTGAGATGGAAAAAGACCTGGGGGTACTAGTGGACTGTAGATTAACCTGGAGCAATCAATGCCAGTCAGCTGCTGCAAAAGCAAATAGAGTCTTGGGGTGCATTAAAAGAGGTATAGGGGCGAGGGACCAGAACATTATCCTTCCACTATATAAGGCACTTGTCAGGCCTCACATGGAATACTGCGTACAGTTCGGGTCACCGGTGCTCAGGAAAGATGTCACAGTGCTTAAGGGGGTTCAAAGAAGGGCAACCAATTAATAAACGGAATGGGAGGACTGGAATACCCAGAGAGACTATCGAAATTGGAATTATTCACCACAGAAAAAAAGACGGCTAAGGGGTGATCAAATAACCATGTATAAGTACATGAGGGGACAATACAAGGATCTCTCCCAGGATCTGTTTATACCCAGGACTGCATGATAACAAGAGGGCATCCGCTACGTCTGGAAGAAAGCAGGTTTCATCACCAACACAGAAGGGGGTTCTTTACTGTAAGAGCAGTAAGACTGTGGAACTCTCTGCCTGAGGACGTGGTGACAGCAAATATCCATAGAGGAGTTTAAGAGGGGACTAGATACGTTTCTAGAGCGCTATGATATTACAGGATATAGACCTTATATAACCAGCAGGTTGTTGATCCGGGCCTTGGAGTCAGGTAGGAACTTTCAAAACATTGATCCCAGGATTATTCTGACAGCCATTATGAAGTCGGGAAGGAAGTTTTTCCCCCAAATGGGCTAAATTGGCTTCTGCCTCATTGGGGTTTTTTTGCCCTCCTCTGGATCAACAAAGTGGGTTGGAAACAGGCTGAACTGGATGTCACTATGGCTAGGATGTTCTTTTGCCTTGGCTGCTCTCACACAGATTTGGGGGCATCACGTGAGATGGCGGAGGTTGTTCCTAGAAGGAGGAGGCGGCGGCGGTTCGGGGTTCATCCTCTGGTGTCGCAGCATGCCGGCCTCTGCTCAAATAAATTGATGAGCATCTTAACTCTATTGAGCTTCTAAAATTAGATTATCCTAAACCAGCGGTGGCGAACCTATGGCATGCGTGGCAGAGGCGGCACGCAGAGCCCTCCCTACTGGCACGTGCCGCCATCGGCCGCTCACCACTTGTGAATACCGGCAGGGGCGGGGGCTCTCCTGCCTGCATTCACTCAGCTGGTCTGCTAGTAGGGGCTGAGGCGCAGGCGGAGGAGGAGAGTGCACCACAACTGTGAGTGGGGGAGGGGAGGCTGCTATGGGATGTCACTGTTATGATGGGGGCCACTGTGGGATGTCGCTGTTACGCTGGGGGCCACTGTGGGATGTCGCTATAGTCAGTGTGACTGTGGCATGTAAAAGGTTGACAGAAGGAGGGGGTGCCTCTCTCACCCATCAGAGTCCCGCGATGTGATCACAGGGTTTTGATGTGTTGCTATGGCACCCGGAGGCTTGAATATAGCCTATACTGAGGTATATCAGTGTACTAGGGGATAGACTTGTGCGTTGCACGGCGCTATAATCACATTTCAGGGCCTCAAGACGTGTTTTTCAACCTTCCCTATGGGGAATCTCAAGATTTATTGCCTCGGTCATGCAAAATTTCACTCAAATCAGACCAGAACAGACAGATTTTGCATAATATATATATATATATTATGATTAGAAGAATGATAAAAGGTGCAGATATCCAAGTCCCCTAGTGGGACAAAGAAAAAAAAGGGAAAAATTATATGTCAAAACCGCACCTTTCTCCTTTTACTATACGAAAAAAAAATCCCATCTGATATTACTGTGTTTGTAACGACCCAGAGATAATAGTTATATTATGTAACCCACACAGGGTACGGCATGAAAAAAAGATACAAAAAACGGAATAGAAAGTGATCAAAACGTGGCACGGATCAACAAATGGTGCCAAGAAAAAGTACAACTCAAACTGTGAAAAGAAACCCTCACAGAACAGGTTAACAAAAAGGAAAAATGTCAGGGGTCTTCCAATGCAATGATTAAAAAAAGGAGGAGCGATCCGGTCCGGCCTGGTGCAGCTACTGAGGCCTCCGGATCAATTAGGGTGCTGGCTCCAGGAAGGAGCCGACTGGAACCCTCCTCCCCAGTGATCCGGAACTAGTCCGGACCCCCACCAGAATACAGCCACCCACTGCCCCATCCATCCTGAAGCCGGGAGTAACTGGCAGTGCCCACAAAAAGGCCTCCAGCCTGCAAGCCCCTCCTCCTCCTCACTTACATTCAGCACATGGCTAATTAAGTATTCATTTATTCACTGCACTCCTGGGACAGCCCATAGCTGAGAACAGATTTATATCCTGAACTACACTGACATCTAGTGGCCATTTATTGTAACCCAGCTATAAAAATCTCAAAAACCACAAGTCTGAGATTACAAACCAGATACTCTACATCAGGGGTGTAGCTATAGGGGATGCAGGAGTAGCAATTGCTATGGGGTCCTGGAACCTTAGTGGCCCCTCCATCACATAAGTAGACACAAGTATTATAAACAACACCTGGTAGGTAGGGGGCCCTGTTATAGATTTTGCATTGGGGACCAAGAGCTTTTAGTTCCTCCTCTGCTCTACATTATACATTCACCGCAGACAGCTTATACTCTAAATCAATATACACAAGACCTCTGGAACAGGCACTAACATGATGAGAAGCAAATAAATGAAGCCTAGCTGCTTCCCCGGCCTCAGATAAGTCACCCCCCCCCCCCCCCCAGCCAAGATAGCAACACTAAACACACAGTCAAGACTACTAGCCCACAGAGCTAACCCCTGAAACAACAGAATACCGATGCACAAGAGAAACGGCTGACAACAAAAGATCATAGACACCGTAGCAAAAGTATCAGCCCACATAATGTCAGACATACAAAAAAGCACAGAACAAGCCCTGCAAGCCTCTCTCACTCGCATCTTGCCGAAGTAGCGGTCAGCGCCAAACAAACAGACAAACTGGGACAATCAATGTGACAGCAGCAGAGAGAGAGAGAAAATCTAAGACAAACGGTGCGGGAACAATCCATCAACAACCGGAGCGTGGCAGACACAATCCAGGATCTGGAGAACAGATCAAGGCGCAACAATCTGAGGCTAGTGGGTCTGCCGGAATCAATCCGCCAAGAAGACTTTTTCCAAAATTGCGAAAAGGAGCTCCTAGAGGCACTGGGCCTCGGATACTACTGCAGAATAGAAAGGGTCCACCGTGTAGGCCGGAACCACCAATGGCCAGAGGGGCCCAAAGGAAAGACCAACACAACAAAGACCACGCCAAATAATCATGCGCTTCTTGGACTACAACTACAGAACAGCTGTGATGAGGGCATTCAGAACCAGAAGCCATCCAATCCGTGTCAGAAACCACCAAATATTGCTGTGTGAGGATTTCTCGGCAAGAGTGGAAAATGAAAGATGCGCATTCAACAACGTCTGCACCAACCTCTAGAGAAAGAGAACCTGCTACACCGCGACTCTCAAAGTCTTCACGGAGGACGGCACCTACAAAATCGTCAAAAGACCCAAATTAGCAGAGTCAGTCTGGGGGAACACCACAACGAGATGAAGTGCCGTTTTACCTCGAACTGCCGCGAACAACGTGAAGGAGTGACCAACAAGCGGACCGATAAACCCTCCGGGTGTGGTAAACCTCGTAGAAGCCAACAGTAAGCATCACCTTCACCTCCTGCATGCCAGGTCCATCCCACCTGCTTACCTCCACCCGAGAAGCCCAGGACCCAGTGAGTATACACACAAACTCACATGATTAGAACAGGGGGTAAAAAAATAATAATAATTTTAAAAAAAGATACCGTATATTCCGGCGTATAAGGCGACTGGGCGTATAAGACGATTGTCGCCTTATACGCCTGGAATAACGGTGTACAAAAAAAAAGTGTAAAAAAAAAATCAGTACTCGCCTCCCCTGGAGTTCTGCGGCGCTTCTGCAGGCTGTTGCTTCCTCCTTGTCCCCGACAGAGCATTGCTTTCTGGATGCAGGGCTTGAAATCTCCGCCTCCAGAAAGCTAATGCTGTGATTGGCTAACAACCCGCTAGTCACCTAATGTCTAGATCCTGTAATATCATAGCGCTCTAGAAAGGCATCTAGTCCCTCTTAAACTTCTCTATGGATTTTGTCATCATCACATCCTCAGGCAAAGAGTTCTACAGTCTCACTGCTCTTACGGTAAAGAACCCTCTTCTATGTTTATGATGAAACCTGCTTTCTTCTAGATGTAATGGATACCCTTTTGTTATCTACACAGTCCCGTTATAAACAGATCATGGGAGAGATCCTTGTATTGTCCCCTCATGTATTTATACATAGTTATTTGATCACCCCTTAGCCATCTTTTTTCCATGGTGAATAATCCCAGTTTTGATGCCTCTCTGGGTATTCCAGTCCCGTCATTCCATGTATTAGTTTAGTTGCCCTTCTTTGAATCCCCTCCAGTACTGCAACATCTTTCCTGAGCACCGGTGACCAGAACTGTACACAGTATTCCATGTGAGGCCTGACAAGTGCCTTATATAATGGAAGGATAATGTTCTCGTCCCTCGCCCCTATACCTCTTTTAATGCACCCCAAGACTTTATTAGTTTTTGCAGCAGCTGACTGGCATTGGTTACTCCAGTTAAATCTACAGTCCACTAGTACCCCCAGGGCTTTTTCCATCTCCCTTTCTCCTAGTAGTACCCCATTTAGTGTATATTGGTGACATCCGTTTCTCCTTCCCATGTGGATAGCCTTACATTTATCAATATTGAACTTCATTTGCCATTTTTCTGCCCAAGCCCCCAGCTTATCCAGGTCCGTTTGTAGCTGTACATTTTCCTCTGCTGTATTAATTACCTTGCATAATTTTGTATCATCTGCAAATATTGATATTTTGCTGTGCAGCCCCTCTGTCAGGTCATTGATAAATATATTGAACAGAATGGGGCCCAATACTGAACTCTGTGGCACCCCGCTAGCAACGGTGGCCCAATCAGAGTATGAACCATTTATTACCACCCTCTGCTTTCTATCTCTGAGCCAATTCTTTACCCAGATACACAAATTTTTGCCCAGACCAAGCTGTCTCATTTTATTTATCAACCAATTATGCGGCACGGTGTCAAATGCTTTATAGAAATTCAGGCATACGAGTGCAATAGACTCTCCCAGGTCCAGCCTAGAACTTATTCGTAGAAGCTGATCAGATTGGTCTGACATGATCGACCCCTCATGAATCTGTGCTGATGAGGAGTTATACTGTTGTTTTTCTTGAGGTATTCTAGGATGGTGTCTCTCAGAAACCCCTTGAATATTTTTTTAATTATTGAAGTGAGACTTACCGGCCTGTAGTTACCAGGCTTTTTTTGGACCCCTTTTTGTATATTGGAACCACATTGGCAATGCACTGATCCAGTGGTACAAACCCGGTCTCGATAGTATCCATAAATATTTTTTAAAAAGCGGTCTATATAGTGGAAGTTAAAAGATTGATCGACTCAGATATGTATAAGGGCATAAATTGAAGCTGACCCTATTCGCAGACGACATTCTACTGTTTCTAGAATATCCAGAAATGCATCTGAAGCCAATATTAAAAATGATAGCTGCAGAGTCTTCTCGGGCTATAAACAAACCCCCTGAAAAACAAAATACTAGAACTGGGGGCACCCTGTCCTACTACGCTATGGACGTCACTCGATTGGTTGACCAACATAGCGAAACCCTTAATCACATATTTAGGGATCAAAATAGGAAAAACGCCAAGCTCCATTTACATGCTAAACTGCCCACCACTATTTGACAAAATAAAGAAAGAACTAAAGCAATAGCTACAACTGACACTATCCTTATTGGGACGATGCCGCCTCATAAAAATGATGAATTTCTCAAAACTATTATATCCAATGCAGACAATTCCCCTAAAACTCAAACACCGAGACGTGACCCACCTGATCACATGATGGTGATGACATCATGTGACCAGGGGCGGAGCTAAGAGGCGTTAACCGATTACATGGCGGGGACATCACAGGTGCTGTCAGGCTCTGCATGTTTTATGCTTTAGGACCTGCAATGTCACCATCATGTGATCAGGGGCGCAGCATGTAACGCACTCACTCAGACAAGTTGTCGTTAGCACTTTGATACAGGAGAGAATGTATCTAGGACTACACATACAGAAGCTTTACTCAGAGACATTCTAGGAGCGATCAACCAGTGAAACACTGCCCTGAACACACTACATCTGCAAGTAGGCTCAGTGCAAGAGGATATGAGGCTAGTCAGGCATGGTATGTAGAAGATTTCTGAGCGTATGGCAGCAGTGGAGAAGCGGGTGAGCATAGTGAAGACAAAATAGTACCATTACCATGACGAGGGACGATGGGATGTCACGGAGAAGGGCTATTTCCACGATTGAGGAGTATGGTTGTCACTAAGGACTCAGAATTAATTGGAGTAAATCCACAAATATGACAATAGACAAACCCGACCTAATTATCCTAACTGAACAGGCCCCATCGGACTGTACATCCACATTTAAGGGGGTTAGAAATACATGTTTATTTTTGGAGGAAAAAAAAAGAATATCTCAATAAAAATTATTGAATTAAATATGAAAAATAGGTTGGAATGCGACAATGGGAAAAAAACGGAAAATTAGTTGGTCTGTAAGGTGCAAACAGGCTTCATCACTAAGGGGTTAATGGTGATGGAAAAATAAAAGTAAAAAAAAATTGATTTTAACTATTTATTCCTCTTTTTGGTATCGCTGTATTATGTCTTATTACTACATATTTCATTTACATATACTCCTTGTACGTGATGTGCGTTACTTTTTATTTAAATTCTGCTTTTTGCTTCCATTATTTGCGTCTTATAATGCTGACAATTACACCTGCTATTTTCTCTTTGTAGATCGTTCCCCCGCTGCTGGTGCCGCAGGATTGGTGTAAACCCCGGTGACATCAGACGGCTTCTTCCCGCTTCTGTCAGCCATTTGTTTGTAATTGTATTACAGCCAACTAGTAGCCTGATGGAAGAGCCGGTCCGGCTCAGAACCACGTAGTCCAATAACGGATTTACTCTACCCGCCAGCCCCTTCCTCTACAGCAGAGCTGATCTCCTCCTTGTTCTCCTAACACTTCTTACTCCCCGGTCTCTGCGGGACGGAATGTACTCCATCCCTTATGGAGACTGTGAAACTCTATCACATCTGTCAACTAAAGGCCCTTTTACATATAACAGGTGTTGGGCAACCAATGCCTGACACTCGTCCCTGTGATGCTCGCTCTGTACAGGAGCGAGGATCGCCAATAGCGCGGCCAGCAGGGAGGCAGAGCAGCTGGAGGAGAGTTCTCTCCTGGCTCTCCTCTGCCCCTCTCCACGTACTGTAAGCAGCGGCTGCTCAGTACTGAACGGCTGCTGCTTACAGCAAACGAAGCGTCGTTCAGATTTCAAGCTTCATAAAAGTGAACGACTGCACGATTCTTGCCCAATCATTCAGTTTCTGTATGCTTTTACACTGGACAATTATCGTTCACAACCTCACGAGAACAATAATTGTCTTGTGTAAAAGAGCCTTAACTCCCATACATTTCAGCTGCCGTAAAACAGCACCTGCCGCCCAGTGTATATATACAATGGAGGACGGACGTATGGCTTAAAAAATTTAAAAAAAAAAACAAAGGCAAAATAACAGAATGAAAACCTTTCTGTTTTACTGGTTGAAATGTAATGAATGACACTAAAATTACATTCCCAAGATAATGTCTTTAAGAAAAAAGGAGAGAATGGTAGAACATTTTTAAAAAACGCAGGAAAGGGGGCAAATGTGAGCAACATGTTCCTTGTGTAATGTATGAGAATCAGCAGACTTGTGCGGGCAGGGAAAGTAGAGAATCACAGCAGCCCATTAGGACAGACATATAAAATCCATTATTTTTGCGATGTCGTCTATTTGGTATATGTAAAGCGAAAGGATCAGGAAATGTTACATAGATGTGCGGCCCGGTAATACTGCCCGGTAATACTGCCCGGTTATTACTCTCAGGGCTCGCTCACACTTGTTTTGCGCTTTGGAGTGTATGGAAAGCACGCAGCAAACATAGGACTGGACCATCTTTGCGCGCACCACGGAGCCAACAGGCGAGGTTGCACTTTCATGTCCTATCTTTGTTAGATGCGCCAATTAAGCCCGTCTGACAGGCGCTCGTGTGAACGCTTCTATAGGAACTGATTTGTTCTTTTAGAAGCGCTTTTTTCGCATGCCTATTAGTGCGCTAAAAAACCCAAAACCGCTTGAGTGAACGAGGCCTAAGGGGCGATAAATCATTCAGACTCCCGCATCCAGCTGGAATCTAAAGATTGTCGTTCAGTCTAAATGCTGCACCGAATGAACGGCGATAAAGAATTCGTTCTAGTTCAGTTTGTACAGGCATAAAACTGAGCGGCAGATCGACCGTATAAACAGGCAGTTGTTCATAAATGGAGGCGGGTGAGTACGATCCCCGGCGGCTCCACCTCCATTCACTCCGCAATGATCGTTCCTGTGTACAATCACAAGATTCATTGCTGGGACGACTTGTTGGGCATCTGCACCCAGCCGGTCATCTCATGTGAAAGCACCCCGAGGCTACAAACCAGAAGGGCCAACTGGAGTTTATCTTTAAAAGAAAAACTGATAATTTAAAACTTTTAAGAGCCATGAAAACTTGAACAGTCTTACATAGCGATGTACAAAAAAAGTGCATATTGCAGCGTCCCATAGGGAGATCCTGGACACCTGACATATGTGGGGAGCTGGGAGGCTAAAGTGTTGGCTTGTCAAAGGCCAGTGTATCACTGCAGGCCACCGAAGACACCCCTAGGCTAGGGAATGCAAATCACACGAAATAATGGGGGTTGTAGTTGTCACGGGTGACGCTACCATTCCTTCACATACCGGTATGACCCTTGGCGGAGAATAAATGCAGTCTCAGACAGTTTCTTAGTACCATGGGTCCCTAGGAATGTCTAGGGCCCGTCAAACTTTACTTAATAAACTTGAAACAATTAATACAAGGCAGTTCAGTTAAAGGCGTTACAGTGCAGGCAAATGGCTTCACAACGTAGTACCTCCACACGGCTCCCATAGACTCAAAGACGCACATGTGTGACCAAAGACTAGCTTTCTTTAAGTACCTCCACCCCGACTTGAAGACGCGTGGGTGTGACCATAAAAGGGTGTACCTCTACACGGTGATGCTGGCTCTGAACGGCCGTGTAGGAAACTCAAACAATCAGATAGTACCATTTGCATTGGTCTTGAAAGAAGTAGTTACTTACAAGTGCTCTCTAACTTTTGGGGGCTCAATCCCATTATATCCAGAAGTCAAGCAGCACAGAATATCTCTCCTCCGCTTCCATCTTCACCACTAGGTGGCTGAAGGTGCCTCCTTGTAGCTCTGTGCTTTAGACTCCATCAGCAGACAAGATGGAAGACCACTCCAGAAGATAGAACTTCTTTCCCGCTCTCAATCACTCCTATTTATACCCTCTCTCATACCACAGGACATGACAGACTTGATACATTTACATGCAGGCTTGGATTTTATTAAAGTTAACCTCTCAAGTGCTGCAGCTGTGCAACACTCACACTGGAAATGGCAAGACAGGTTTGCACAGTGCGTCCGCATAAGACAAATGTATGGCATTTATGGAGGGGACCAGGATGATGTACTGGGTCACTACACATACCAGAATATACATAACAGAGATAAAGTCACAGCATAACCGAAATAAGCTAAAAACACTTCTAGACCCGCGACTAATTCATCACCTGGTGGTCACTATGAAGGAGTAGTTGAAGCAGAAGGTATTCTGGTCTCACAGGGCTAAAAAATGTGTAGAACAATTCAATACGATACACAAAACAATAAGACAAACTATGGCCACCTGCAGACGGCTGGGTGGGATCCCACTGCGAGAATTCTCACAGCGGGATGAGGTCCCGTGCCCCTGCAGCAGCCTGCGGCTTACCCACTCCCGGCATCTCCTCTCTGAGCTTTGTGCTGGCTGCCGCCCAGCCGGCGCGCTGGGGGTGGCATTTCTGTGCGGGCCTCTGTGAGACCCGCATAGAAATAGAACATGCCGCGATTTGTTTTCTGCGCGAGTTTTCACGCGGACAAATCACGGCCGTCTGCATGGGATTGCGTTATCTAATGCAATCCTATGCAGACCGGCATGGGCGCCGTGGGATTTCCGCCCGTATGCAGGGGGCCTATATCGGAAATAGGACATAAAAGATATAAACAGTATACAGTTATACTAGCAGAGGTAGAGCGATACAAAACATGTGTCACATGTAATATTTACACAACACCAACATATTTCACAGCAGTTTACAGATCAGAGGCTGTGGGTACAGACAAAATCCATAAATACATATAGCAGTAAACTAATCAATTCAAAGAAGGTCTGATCACAAGAGCTTACATTCTGAAGGAATAGATCTGCAATAAGGTAAGGTGCTTGTTCTGTGCAACGGTCCAGCTTCCTGAGTATCTACATGGGCGTCACCAGACGGGATCCATATGTACAGATATAAAGTGCCTATGAGAACCAGAGGTCGGGTTCTGAGAAATACTATAGAAGAGGACTTAGATTAGTTAATGTGATCGGCCGGGCTGAAAGGATGGGTTTTCATAACTCTTAAAACTGTGGATATTGGAAATTAACCTGATTGTCCGGAGTAGCACATCCCAAAGAACTGGTACAGCTTGGAAAACATCTTGGGGATGGAATGGGAGGTTTAGATTCCAGAAGTTAGTCGGCGATCATTAGCAGAACAGAGAGCAGGTCGGGTGGTAGACAGAGATGATGGAGGAGGTGCAGCTCTGTGGAGAGCTTTATGGGCGAGAGGGACAAATTGTACTCTATAGTAAACAGGCAACCAGTTGGATGTAGAGAGAAGTACAAGAAACTGTCTCTACCTGCCACATCAGTGCAGGCACTTCACCAATACGCTGGAGGTCTTTTACCAGTAAAATGCCCAAGCTGGTCCCCTGGGTCGTGCCTAGGCCATTGTATGCTGGATGTGGTTTACAATTATACTGGCCCAGGAAGGATCACTGCAGGCTGAAGATATCGTATCCTGAAGTCACTGCAGCCTCCTGACAACAGGGGTGGATTGGCCATTAATCCCACCAGGAGAAATCCTAGTGGGCCAGTTGAGTCCTGGGTCAGACTTAATGCGTGGTGGCATAAGGGCTATTTACTGTGTGAGGATAATAAGGAAGGCACTTAACAAGATGGAGGCCAATCATATTCCAGAGATCCCCGATCCATTCATCTCATGGGAATTCTGGGAGTCCATAAGTTTTCCGGTAACATCAGGAGGATCTAGAAGGAAACAGTCACATTATCAGTAGTTGGACCCCCACAGCTTCCTCATTGCATCGGCATCCCTTTGGGTCATGTTCTGACTACCTCTACTCTCTACACAAAGCTTATATATTTTTTCTGCAGGTCGGTACGATTACGACGATACCAAAATTATTATAATTTTATTTAGTGGTTTCCACAATATACAGCTTATTTTTTAATTATTCTTTTTTACACCACTGCATTCAAAGTCCCGTAACTTTATGATTTTTCCATGGACAGAGCTCTGAGGGCTTGCTTTTTACATGACAAGTTGTAGTTTTTATTTGTACCATTTTGGGGGTACATACGGCTTTTTGATGAGCGAGCACGTTTGGTTAAGTCAGTTACTCGAGCGAGCATCGCTCTTCTCGAGTAACTGACTACTCGTCCGAGCAATTGCGACGGGGGAAGGGGGGGCGGGGGGGGGGGGGGGAGAGTGAGAGAGATGGCTCGGATGAGTAGTCAGTTACTCGAGAAGAGCGATGCTCGCTCGAGTAACTAACTTAACCGAGTGTGCTCGCTCTTCTCTAGTCGTTATGGATACGATGATACCAAAACGTGTTTTATTTTTTAAATAGTTTTTACATTTTTTCATACAAATAGGGCAAAAAAAGCTTATGAGTTTTTTTTTTTGTTTTTTTTTTAAAACACACTTGTTATATCCCTGTAGGGGACTTGAACCATAGCAGCCATGATAAAGCATTGCAGGACATCTGTGCTGCAATGCCTTATCATTTACAATAGCAATCATAGGCAATGGATAGCTGGGACGCCAGTATCTGGCATCCTATTGCCATGGCAACGCATTGGCCCTCCGCAATTAAATCGGGGGAAATCCGATGATGTCACAGAGGGAGCCCGCTCCTCTGTGAACCCTTTATATGCAGAGGGTTAACAGCGGACATCGCTGTTCTATTGTACCCTTGCTGTTGCAGTGGGAGGCCGGCTACTGGAAACAGCTCAGCTTCTGCGCCATTCACATGTCGCAAGTTTACATCCTGGTGCATTAAGGGGTTAAGGCTGTTCTCACACAGGCGTCTGTTCAAATGTTGCGTTTTCAAACGGCATTTGACAGCGTTTAACGCACATTATCATTACGACGGGTGAGGAGATGCGTTAAGAGCGCTGAAACGCACTAAAAGAGCAGACAGCATTAGAGAATCATGGCTCTGGAATGGACATTTTTGAAAGCTCGTCTGAGCAGCCCCATTGGAACCAATGGAGGAGTCTTACAGCGTTTAGTGCGGTGTATCAAACGCTGCGATAAACTCTGTAAAGAACAGGCTGTGTGAGAGGGCCCAACAGTTATATCGTACAACGCTGAATATAACGGCACCTGATTGATCGGCTCTTGGGGGATGTCCGTTCCCTTCTGAGGGACCATCCATCTGCTTCATCTCTACATCATCAGTCGGCACGTTCCTCCTCTTCTTACGGCACTAACAACAGATCACAGATCTTGTAGATCACATCTCCGCAGAGTTTTCTTCATGTAATTATCTCATATTTATACATAAAATCCCCCAAAACAATACTTACAAGAAAGATGACAGCAGAGAGAAGAATCACTACAGCCAGAGCAGCAGCAGCAGCAAGATAATGTTGGAGAATCCAAGGATCTGTCAGAATATAAAGGACATATCAGAGAGGGTGAGACCCGGAGATATGAGCATCTAGTGTATACATGTAATTATCTGATAACATACAGGGTATCAGTCACAGTCTGTGTTATTACACAATACATATACCTGCGGGTGATATATCCATATGTAACCGTGTACCGTAATGTAGGGGGGTCACCAGGAGAGAACAGACCAGATGTGCAGATACTGATTTATTTATTAAGAAATATTTAATAAATGATATTGTGAATTATGAGTGTTTAATTATGTTTGCTGAGACAGAACTCACAGAACATGAAGCCAGATACAGGATATATACTGCAGGAAGGCTCAACCGCCGTTTAACCTGGTAGCAGCAGCAAGCCAGACTCTATACAGGAGCAAAAATGTTCATGTGCAGACTGATTGAACAGTCACTAAACTCAACCCAGGGTGGGGGAGGGGTGACTGCCAACAAACCCAGGCCGCACAATATGAACCCATACCAAGATGACCGCCAAGGAGGAGTGCGCCACACATACAGGCATACAACATTTACTTATGTTTGCCAATGCAGTAATCTCTCAGATGTTTAGGGGCCGCTGCTGCTTTTAACTGCAGAGTAACAACCAGGGAAACGCATTATGAGCGAGAGCCGGTGTGGGGGGCTTCTAACAGAGTAATGTGGTCATTTGTATCTTCTGCTCCGTGCAAAAGGGTTTTATGAATTCTTAATAAAGTAAAGCTATATATATATAATATTTTACAAGCGCAGGCCGAATTCCCTGTATTTGGACTTTTTCCTTCTCTGCACCGTTACTTCAGAGGATCGTGTGATCACATCCGGGGGGGGGGGGGGGGACTTACAAGAAAGATGACAGCAGAGAGAAGAATCGCTACAAGAATGGCTGTCAGATGCCCAACCGTAGTCCTGTGTACAAGTACCCCAATTCCCTGAGGCTTACTTACTCCAATCTATCCTTGATGCTGACCCAAACACTCGAATGGAAACTGTATGTGAAACACTGACCCCAACAACCACACTGAGACCCAGAGGCAACAAAACCAAACTGAGAAACACAGAACTAGAAAATGAATGACAGCTGAGAGCTGCCCCTGATTGGTCCCTGCGCTGAGCCAATCAGAGGCAGCACTCACTCACCCATTCATGAATTCATGAATGGGTGAGTGAGAGCTGCCTCTGATTGGTGAGGACTGTGACCAATCAGGGGCAGCTCATTCAGCAGGCGGGGATTTTAAATCCCCGGCTGCTGAATACTACTCATAGCAGTTCAGGAGAACTGCTGGCCGGCCGCGGCTGAACTCCGTCTGCCGGGACAAGGTGAGTATATTTTTTTCCCATTTTTTACACATTTCTGGATGAATTTCAGGGAAGGGCTTATATTTTTAAGCCCTTCCCGAAAATTCATCGTGAGATCGCCTGCAGCCCATTGCTTTCAATGGAGCCGGCTGTATTGCCGCCTCCAATGAATTTAATGTGCTGGACAGCGCTGAACTGCTCCGGCCCGTTTCTAATGAAATGCGGCTAGGAGCAGTTTTGTCGAGCGATTTTTCGGCCCTGGTCACGCGATTTGCGGATGCGCATCCGTCATGCGATCCGCAAATCGCGGGAAAAAACGCCCCTGTGACCGAGGCCTTACCTGTAATCTCCAGTACATGGGGTATAGAAGGTGTGAGGTCAGTATAATACCCAGTAATACCCTCTTACCTGTAATCTCCAGTACATGGGGTATAGAAGGTATGAGGTCAGTATAATACTCAGCAATACCCATTTACCTGTAATCTCCAGATGGTATTCCCGTATTTCCTCACTGACTGGGTTTGTGATCTGGACACGAAGTCTCCTCCCAGCATCTTCTCTCTGGGCACTCGGGATAATCAGCGTCCTATTGTCATCTATCAGCTGGTATCTGTGGGGAAGAGACCCCCTGTCCGCCTTCCAGGTCAGAGCCGCCTCCTCTCCAGAGAACTGGACATTCACAGCAATGTCCTGACCGAGCCGGCTGGAGTTACTGGTTATGTTGGAGATGAGAACTGGATCTGGAAGTATCAGGAGAAGGTCGGTGACCATCAGTAACGTGACATCAGCATGGACATGAATGTAGGTGCTGTATAGAGTGCTAGCTCTGCTGTCATTATCAGACCCCAGTATCTGCCCCCTATACTGACCATCAGTCATGTGATCTGCAGCCCCCTCCCCATATACAGTCACCAGTGACTACTGATCCTGTGTTATCGGCCTCTATTACAGGGGGACATAATTCAGGTTTCCTATAGAGGACAATAGAGAAATGTCTCCTGTGATCCACCAGCTCTTACCTAGTACAGTGATGGCTGTAGAGCGTGGGAAGCCCCCCGAACTGTTGTGACGCCAGAGAACATACAGACAAGAGTCGTCCTTCCGGGCATCTGTCAGCCTCCAGCACCCGCTGCTTGTGTTTAGGTGGAGTCTGCGGCCCCAGTGATTATAGGACCACATATCATTACACCACAACTCCAGTAGTTTAGTCTCTTCAGCTCCACATACTCTGTTCAGCTGCAGGACATCTCCTGTATGAGGACATTTCATGCTGCAGTCAGTGATGTCTGATCCTCTCCGCACATAGACTGATGAGACGGATGACAGGATCTGGATGATGAGGACAACTGTGAAGACACAAATATGAAGATACCTGTCATTGGAGCAAAGCTTCTCCTCTCTGGAGACATCCTTGTACATTTCCTCCAGGCTGCACTCAGTTTGCATATTAATAAATCTAAGTTAAAGCAAAATAACTGCCAAAAAGATTCCAAGGAGCAAAAGTAGTTCAACTTTATAAATCAACTAGCTGCTATACCCGACTTCACCTGGTTACTTTAGAGTAACTGTGGAATAAAATATATACATATAGAGGAGCGTTAGATTCTCTTCAGGCTGCATGTACCGATCATCCCTCTGGAGAATGTGCTATGCTTTCCCACCCTCCTCATTTAGGACCTGAAGAAAGCTTGCGCCAAATTTCACACATGTACAACACCGGGAAGTTAAATTACATAAGGGTGCACTTACTTTTGCAGTTAGCATGGAATAATAGAGTTGTGACCCCCTTACTTTTTCTATTTGGGATCTAAAGAATGCTTGTGCCAAATTTCACGCTCGTACGACACCGGGAAGTTATATTACATAGGGATGGGCTTACTTTTGCACTTAGCATTGAATTTTCGAGTTGTGACACCTTTACTTTTCCTATTTTGGACCTAAAGAATGCTCCTGCCAAATTTCATGTTTGTATGACATCGGGAAGTTAGAGAATTAGTGGCGAGTCAGTCAGTGAAGGCTTTCACCCACATATATCTATCTATATTTATCTATAGATATATAAATGAATCCAAAAATTTGAAAATGCGTCTGGTTCTGTCCGCACTCTGATCAAGAAGTGGAAGAATGATAGAGTCTTGTATTACACGTTAGATAAAGCAGGAGAGATCTCACACCGCTGCCAGGGAAATTCTAAGAAGACCCCAAAAGTAACTTCCCGAGAGGCCGGCTTCTCTGCGACACAGTCCTTTGTACTGAAACAATGGGCTACATGGTAGATGGGCCAGAATACACTGCTGCACCAACACCGAAGAACTGAGGCTTCCAAAACACCAAACATCATCGGGAGACGCCTCAAGACTTCTTGCAGATATGGATTCCTCTGCTTTCTGTTTTTTACTGCTTGTTGCCAAAGAAACCAACTGCTTCTTTTATGGAAAGAAACAGCAGTCATTGGTTAGACTAAATAAAAGAATCAAAATCATATAATAAAAATACATGTTTGGTATTGCTGCGTCCATATAAGTCCGAACTTTCAAAGTAATGCATTATTTACCCCGCAGGGTAAATGTCGTTCGAAAAAAAAAATTAAGAACGCCAAGGATGCAGGGTTTTTTGGTCATTCTGTGTCCAATAAAAAATGCAATAGAAAGTGATCAAAAAGTCGTATGTATTCCAAAATGGTCCTAACGCAAACGACAGGACGTCCCGCAACAAAAGAGCCCTTGCACAACTATGTCGATGGAAAAATAAAAGTGTTATTGCGTGTAGAAGATGGCGGCAGAAAAGAATTTAAAAAAATAAAGGTGTTTGAAAAAAAATAAAAAACTTAGACTTTTAGAGGCCAGATGGATATTTGAACTAGATTCTCTTGATCCATCTGGCCTCAACATAGACTATAATCCATTGCCATACGTTGATTGATGCTTGGTTTTCAATTTATCCTGTAGTTATCCTGCTTTTTTATATTTATATATATACCTTTTATGTATATATTTGTTTTTATATGAAGTTTTTATAATACTTTCTCTGTTTCTGTGTTTACTCGCAGGTCCATGGGTCATACTAAGGGACTGGTGGCATCTCCTTTTTTTCCCCTTTTCCTTCCCTTTTTTCCCTCTTCCCCGATGTTTTGATCTCATGCGTTTCTTATATCTACTTGCAGTATTGAGGCTTTGCAAATAAAATTTGAATTAACTTTTGCATATTAGGAGTATGGCCTTTATCCTTTTTAAATTTGTCTCATGTTCATTTAATCTTCCATGAATGAGCTTTTCGTTTAAATGCATTGGCTGATTTGTTTTTGTAAACGATTGCGCTATATACATACTGTTTGATATTTAATATATTAGTCGTCACTAATCAGTCTCCTGTGATAATGTATCCTCTGTCGATTTAGGCCGTGTCCCTTAGTTGCAGGGACGCTGTAGATGATGTAAACATCAGATACGGCAAGTTCGTTTCCGGAACTATGCCGTAGTATTACTGTTGTTAGAGCTATCCCCTGGGCAACCGATATGGCAGTCTGTGATTTGCCGGCTACCTACCATGTGATCAGACAAGGGACGTACTGGGAACGCAGTAACGTCGGGCCGCTCTGATGACGCGTTGACGTGACGCATGCGTGGGGACGTACACAGACGCTGGAGGTGTAATTACACCGAAGATGCCGCCCTAATGTCCCTTGTATACCCTAAAGGACCTAGTGAGTAAGTGATTTTTACTGCACATGTGTTTTGTATCTAGCATTTATGTCCTATATGGTGATTGGTGGGTTTACACTATTTATTGTGGGTGTGATTATGGAGGCATTAGCTTGAGAAAGACCCAGGCATAGGGCCGATACGTGGCTGCTTGCCTCACCTGTGATGCCTTATTTGAAAAAAAAAAAGCAATTTTAATGGATGCTGCCCTGACGACTTCTATTTCCTATACCTGGAAAAAAATAATAGTAGTACATAAAAAAATAAACTACATAAGTTTGATATCATAGTAATCATACTGACCCATAGAATAAAGTTATCATTTAACTTTTGTTGCAGTTTATGGGCCGCAGAAACAAGATGCACCGAAAGATAGTGGAATTTTATGGTTATTTTCATCTTACTCCATGTTTTTCAGTACATTATATGGTACATTAAAGGGGTTGTCCCGCGGCAGCAAGTGGGTCTATACACTTCTGTATGGCCATATTAATGCACTTTGTAATGTACATTGTGCATTAATTATGAGCCATACAGAAGTTATAAGAAGTTTTTCACTTACCTGTTCCGTTGCTGGCGTCCTCGTTTCCATGGAGGCCGTCTAATTTTCGGCGTCTAATGGCCAAATTAGACGCGCTTGCGCAGTCCGGGTCTTCTTCTTTCCTCAATGGGGCCGCTCGTGCTGGATGCCGGCTCCTTGTAGCTCCGCCCCGTTACGTGCCGATTCCAGCCAATCAGGAGGCTGGAATCGGCAATGGACCGCACAGAAGCCCTGCGGTCCACCGAGAGAGAAGATCCCGGCGGCCATCTTCAGCAGGTAAGTAAGAAGTCACCGGAGTGCGGGGATTCAGTTAAGCGCTGTCCGGTGTTCTTTTTTAACCCCTGGATCGGGGTTGTCTCGCGCCGAACAGGGGGGGGGGGGTTGAAAAAAAAAACCCGTTTTGGCGCGGGACAACCCCTTTAAATACCACCATTGAAAAATACAACTCGTCCCACAAAAAACAAGCCCTCATACAGCTAAGTTGATGGATCAATAAAGGAGTTATGATTCTTTTAAATGAAAAAAATGCTTGGACACTAAGGGGTTAAATAACTTCAAAATGAGACGTGCCGCTATTATTCCGTTTTACCAGTGGAATCAGCAGGTTTTAATTTTACAGAAACGTATCAATTACTCTGTGCAGCAAATTTTTAAAACATTTTCGCAACAGTGTCATCGTTCCATATAGAAGGGCCTTAACCCATGGTATTTTCAGGTCAACAAAACACCACAGGTTACCCTTCCTGACTACACTCCCATCTTGTCTTTTGGCTTGTTACATCTTGTCTGTTGTCCTTCCGATTTCCCTTGGCCTTATTCCTAAGGCCGCTCCCAAACTGCCCACTTTTTACTGCGGTGTTTAAAACGCCTCCACTGATTTCAATGGCGCTTTGCAGACTAGTGCTCAATCTGCTCTATTTTCCTGCGTTTTAGCGCTTTTCTTTTAACTCGTTTAATTAAACAATAAATATACCATACAGTATGGCCGCCTGCACACGGGCGGAAATCCCACGGCAGGATTTCCCGCGGGATTTCCACCGCTCAAAGCCTGAATAGGATTGCGTTAACGCAATCCTATGCAGACGTCCGCAGTTTGGCCGTGCGAAATATCGCGCAGCAAACAAACCGCGGCATGTCCTATTTCTGTGCGGGGCTCGCGGAGCCCCGCACAGAAACGTCACTCACCCGCCGCCAGCTCCGGTCTGAGCATGCGCCGGCTGTCCGGCAGTCGGCACATGAAAGAGCCGGGGCCGCCGGGTGCGGGTGAGTACGCGCTCGTCCCTGCAGGCGCTCGGGTCGGATCTCGTGGCGAGAATCCTCGCCGACGGATCCGACCCGCTCGTGTGCAGGCGGCCTATATGAATAAATAACTTTGCATACATCGCAGACTCCTCAAAATTAAAGGAAAAATACACAGATACATTGTGCACAACAATAAATACAGTGTATTAGTTCATTTGTCTTCCGTGTCACTAGAAATCAGTAGTTAGCCCCTATGTTACGAAGCAGACCTAGACATGGCTCCATTCAGTAAACGTTGGAACAGATCCTGTGTGAAAGTTGTCACACCACACCATGTCCCCCACACCTTATTAAACTTCTCCGGGCAGTTTCTATTTTTATAAACTATTCTCTCGTACAGCAAGGTAGAGTTAACAATATTCTGCCGCTACGAGAGCGTCGGAGGGCGCCTGTCCATCCAGCGTAGAGCTGTCACCTTGCAGGCAAAAGAGTACCTTGGTAAGAAATACCCTGTCATGAAATTGCCAGCGCTCCTCATCTAAAATACCCAACAAACATTTGGCCGGATCAAGTGGAACTGTTTTTCCCAATAGCTGGCTTAAAAATTCTGTGACCTACCCCCAGTACAAGTAGATGTCTGGGCAGCTCCATACTAAATGATTAAAGTTTGCACCAGGTGCCCGGCAGCGGTGGCATTGGTTAGTAGTTACCCTATTCATTTTATGAAGCCGAATCAGTGTCAGATAACATTAGTGAAGAATATACAATTGGGCTAATTTATTATTGGCAGCTGGTGATACCATAGTATATAAAGAGACATTGCAGAATCCCAGTTCTCACCAGTGAGAGAAAGGATAAGCTCTCTTCATCTCTCCATCACCCCCATTGGTATATTAGAAATTTTGAAGGGTAGTAAATGGGTATATAACACCAATATAAGAACCCGAGGTCCTTGGGTATGCAGTATGCTTATCATTTTATAATCAGTATTTAAAAGTGAGATGGGCCTATATGAGCCACATTCCTCCTGATCTTTATCAGGGTTTTAAAATAAGCACTATGCTAGCTTCTGACATGGATTCTGGAAGACGGCCCCTCTCAAATATATATTTATATAAAGAAAGCAAGTGTGACGCAACTTCCTCTTGTAGGTATTGTAGGTAGACCTCCACCGGCAGACCATCTGGTCCCAGGGTCTTACCCTTCACCATGTCTTTTATTGCCTCCTCAATCTCTTCCATTGTAATAGGGATTTACGAGTGTCTTGTAACTATGTAAATATTATTTCCTCTAAATAAGCATCTAGTTCTGAAGAGGAATAATCAGTCTGGGATTAATAAAGATCAGTATAAAATTATTGGAATCTATCTATAATATCCTTCAGGTCTGAGAGTGTTACTCCTTCAGCCGACTTAATCCTCAGTATTGATGGAGGAGCGGTCTCCTGCCGGGCCATAAAGGTCAGCAATTTACTGGATTGATTGCCCAGTTCAAAGAAAGACTGTCGGGTTTAGAACAGATTCCTTTGGGCCTTCTCCCTCAGGTATAGTAAATAATCCCTACCCATCTGCAATCATCTATTTCTTTTAGCGTCAGAGGGATCAGCAATGAATTTTCTTTCCAGTGACCGACATTGTTCCACATTGTTCCACAAGTTCTCCCTCTTGTGCTGCAGCCTTTTTAATGAAATAGATTGAGGATCTGAAGCAGCCTCTGAGGTAGGGCTTAAACGCCTCCCCCACCAGTATTACGTCAGGGCAGGCCTCATGTGCCTCATAATATATTTGAATTTGATCCGGTATACGGTCATTTGGGCCAAGCAGTGAGAGCCAGAACGGATGTATCTTCAATCTCCTAGTGACAACTAAGCCAGGAATTCTTAAAACCATTCTCAGAACCATTCGATCTCCGCCGCGGGAGTAGGAGCCGGCAGGCGCATCTCCACCGGTCAGCCGCGGAGAATCGCAGCATACTTTGATTTGCCGGCCGCGAGCGGAGAATCGCAGTGATTCTCCGCTCGTGGACAGGGGGAAGTGCTCTCTATAACAACGCTATGAAGAGCTTTCACTGCGTTCCCTGCTGCCGGATTATCACCGTGGGGAACGCAATGAAAACCCGCCCGTGGACAGGCAGCCTTACAGTGTCAGGTGTGAGGTGGGTTTCCTGCAGGCATAACACATGTGGTCTCCAGGAGCGCACCAGGGAAAATATCGTAGACCGCTTCCTGGTCGACACCATGCCCCTGACCTTCCAGGGCACAAAAACTACCTCCACCATAAGTAAAGACCGGTTAGGCGAATCAGGATAAAATTTCCTACATCAGTGTGACAGTCAGGCACTTCTCCACAACACCTTATGACACTTTACCATATACCGTGCAGTAATATCTCCATACATCCCTAAAATAAATACAAAGCACTCGATGCATACAGTTTGGTAACATTGAGGTAGTAAAGAAAACTAAATAACTAGTTATAGAACCAACAGTAAATATTCTTACTATAAAATTATTTGTGGCAATCCAATATTAGGGGTAACCTACATAGCATAGCTTTAACTTCGGCTATACCTGAGGTACAATATAATTAGTACATCCAAAATAGAAACCAACATTGACCTGTAAAATATTGGCATGGGGGCCCCCCCTAGAAAAAAGCTCTGCATAGATAACAAATTTTGGGCATCAGCGGGGTGGAGAAAAATAGGGAGGGGGGGTGAAGGGGAGGGGGAAGGAAAGGAGAGGACAAGAATGACAAAGGATGACACAGAAGACGTCACTCCCGGCTGACCCAAGGGAAAAGAGCACAGCAGTCTGTAATCAGCAATGGAAATCTTGGGCTTGCCGCCACTAACCTAAATATAATCAAAGTGCTCTAAGCATCGGGTCTCTGAAATATAGCAGGATGACTTGGAAGCATGTCCGCATTTTACGTAGGAGTCCCAGTACCTAAAGGGAAATAAATGGTTAAGTATACGTTACAGTCACTCTGGTCGACGTCTAGTAGCCAGCCAATTGTCTGCCTCAGATGGTGAAGAGAAGAAGCGGGTGCAATCTCCATCTATCACTCGCAAGCGTGCCAGATGCGCCATAGAATATGGCGCTGTAAATCTCAGAGTTGCTTTTTGATCCCAAAGAATGATGCTCTTTGTTTTTGGAGATCTGCTGAGAAATCTGGGAAGATGGATATGGTTGTCATAGCGCAGAGGACCTCCTTTCCTTGCAGCTTGTAGAATCGTATCTCTATCGCAGGAGTTGAGTAGTTTTGCCAGCAGGGGTCTAGGCGGGGTGCCCGGTATAGACAGTTTCATAGGTACTCGGTGGGCTCGTTCAACCACAAAGACCTGTGATAGGCCAGCATTAGGAAAAAGTTCACATAGCCACCGTTCCATGAATTCCTCCAGCCTCTGCCCCTCAGCTCGTTCTGGTAGGCCCACTATACGCAGGTTATTACGCTGCAAACGATTTTCCAGATTGTCTGCTTTTTGCCACCAAAACTCTGCTTTCTGTGTGAGTTCTCGTACTGAAGCTGACATTGGAGAAACGGTGTCATCCAGCGTGGAGACCTTGTCCTCTGTGTTAGTGACTCACTCTCGTAGGTTTTGGAGGTCCTGCCTCAGAAGGCTCACATCCATCTTGATGTCGTCGATTTTGCCAGTGAGAGTAGCTGTGGATGTTTGAATCGCCGACAGGAGCTGCTCAGATAACTGTTGCAGAGTCTGAACTGAGCCCTTGGGCGAACCTGGACAGGTAACCTTTG
The DNA here is from genome assembly GCF_035609145.1 of Eleutherodactylus coqui. Lineage (NCBI taxonomy): Eukaryota > Metazoa > Chordata > Amphibia > Anura > Eleutherodactylidae > Eleutherodactylus > Eleutherodactylus coqui. The sequence goes on from NC_089840.1 coordinate 37,627,827, forward strand.
CAGCAGAAGTCGATGGTTTGGACTCCGGGGCGGGGTCTCTGTGGGTCTCCTCTGGCGAATGCCTTGAGTTTATCGACAGATGGATTCTGTTTGGTGGGACCCATGACCACTTCTGTGCTTTTTGCTTTTGGAGGGGATGCTGCAACTTGCGTTGAGGTTCCCTGAAGGGGCCTATAAATGTCCCAGGATTGTAATGTGTGTTGTTTTAAGTAACAACTGTACAGGAAGATTGTCAGGTGCCCTGCAGCACAGCAGCTGCAATGGAGATTATTGAGTTATAGAAGCGGCAGCAGTGTAGGGGAGCTGCCCTGTGCTTTACAGTATGGCGATCACAGGGGAGGGTATGGGCTCTTTATGTCCCTGATGACAGCAGATCATGCAATTTTCAATATAGCAGCTATAGAATGGGGTCTGGTGCTCCTGAGCTCTCAGTGACAGCCTTGTGCTGTAGTAGAAATGATGATTAATTGGCGTAAAATGTCTATTGATTTGTATAAACTAGATGTATTACGCAGCTGTAGTGATTTAACTCTGTAGAGGCTGATAGCGGCATTGTTTCATTATGGTAATCGCTGGACAACGGCATGATGAAAGGATATATATATATAATTTTTAGCCCAATATAGGTCTAAGTTCCAATTCAGCCACTCTAGGGTTAAGTTAAATAGGTATGCAGTGAAACTGAAAGTATATATTGGGTTTCTCTTCCGCCTTTTCCCACCCTCTCCTCAACCTCTGAGACAAAGAAACTGGTCTTTGCCTGCCCACATGTTGAGGAGACAAACGCTTAGTTTGTACGTTGGACCTGGAGCGGCGGCGGCGGTGGGGGGTGGTGGTCGGGGCAGATTCTATATGGCTCAATGAATAACAAGAAATGTATACCGCTTTGTAATATGTTATACGCCCATAAAGGGCAGGTATTATGCGTTTTAATAAAAGAACCTCTGGGATTGTTTTTCCCCAGAACGCTCTTTAAGCTTCACACTGGACACGTGTCTCAGTCTGAATTCGTATTATATGCATATATCAGAGTTTTGTAATTAGGAAGCTACAGAATACCCCACACCCTGCTGGAGAAATTCATATCCAAAACAGTACTTTACAGTATGGTGGTCACTGGGGAGGGCATGGGCACTTTATTTCTCTGGTGGCAGCAGGTTGTGTAACCCTTGATATAGCAGCTGCAGACTGGGGTCTGGTGCTCCTGAGCTCCCAGTGACAGCAACAGTGCAGGGAAGTTATTAGGTGTCCCACTCCATTTGGCAGCCAGATAGTATTGAGACAGTCTCCTCTGCCTCCCCCTGCTCGACTCACTCTGCACTCTTCACTCCGCGGCTCCCCTTCCCCACGGGTTATGGCAAGGGCTCCGTTCCAGCCCTGGCGGCTCTCCTCACCAAGTGTCCTCTCTAGCGCTGTCTTCACCACCTCCTCCTCCGCTCAGTCAGACCTCTCAGAGTCCTCTCCTGCGGCCCCAGATGTCACTAGCCCGGGGAGCGCTGCTTGCAAGATGGCGGTGTTGACAGTGCTGCGGGCCCGGCGCTGATGTTCTCTCCGCTGCAGACACTGCAGGAGCGCTCCAGGTGGCTCCGCTCTGACTCACCCCTCACCAGAGGAGTCCCACTGACGTCAGGGGCCCCCAGGATTACTTCCGGATGCTGAAGGTATGCTGGTTGGAGCAGAGCTCCTCTCACATGAGGCTGGTCAGTTTGGCTGCTTAGCCACACCCCGTTTTAGCGCTTTTTAACGCACCTCATCACCCATTACATTGATGTGTGCGTTGAAAACTTTCAAACGCGGTGGAATTCATTTGAATGGTTAAATGCCACGGTCTTGAATATGGTGTTTTGGTAACGCATGTATGAGAGCCGCCTGACTACGCTGCTGCAGCCAACAGCGCAGATCTGAGGTGATCCATCGGCTCGTATCAAACCAAGTTCATATGTGAGTCTATAGCGCATGCGCTACTCATTCCCGACAGCGGAGTGCTCATGCCCTACTCATCCCTGTCAGCGGAGCGCACATGCCTTACTCATCTCAGTCAGTGGAGCACGCATGCGTTACTCATCCCCGTCAGCAGAGCGCACATGCGTTACTCATCCCGTCAGTAGTTTATGCTTTTCAACCCCACATACTCTGTACAGCTGTAGGACATCTCTTGTATGAGGACATTTCATGCTGCAGTCAGTGATGTCTGATCCTCTCCGCACATAGACTGATGAGATGGATGACAGGATCCTGATGAGGACAACTGTGAATGCGCAACTTATCCCCGTCAGCAGAGGGCGCATGCATTACTCATCCCCGTCAGCAGAGGGCGCATGCGCTACTCATCCCCGTCAGCAGAGGGCGCATGCGTTACTTATCCCTGTCAGCGGAGTGCGCATACGCTACTATAGTTGTAGTGGTCAGCATCTCAGCATACAATAGTCTTCCTTCGGTAAGCCCGATCAGCTGTTACTTCCTGGACATAGCACACGTGCGTCTGGTGGAGACCACCAATGGTCTCCCTTCTACCCGCCCCATTCTGTTCGACAATTGTAATTTATGGATCCACCAGCTCTGCAGCAGATGTTGACCTGAGCACTTTTCATTGTGTTTAACCCTTTAATGACACCGGATGTACCATTACATCCTGTGTGTTCCGGGTATGTATGGAGGGGAATCGGGGCTCGATCCCATTACATATACAGCGGGTTCTGGGCTGTCTCTTACAGCCGACCCTTATTAACCCTTTAAATACTGCTATCAATTCTGACAGCGGCATTTAAATCCCCCGAACGATGTTCGGGAATCCCGTATGGCCCCCCGCAATGAGATCGCAGGGAGCCGTGCAGGTGTCATGGCAGCCGGGGGCCTTCTGAAAGGCCCAAGGACTGCATTAGCAGACTGCCTATCAAGCCACTTCCGTGGGGTGACTTGATAGGCTGCCTGTCAGATCGCAGTATGATTTAATGCTATGGCATTACGTCAAACTGCAGGAGCGATCAAAGCATCACTAGTTGTGTGAGCGGTTGCGTGCAAGCGTCAGTGTGTGAGCGGTTGCGTGCAAGCGTCAGTGTGTGAGCGGTTGCGTGCAAGCGTCAGTGTGTGAGCGGTTGCGTGCAAGCGTCAGTGTGTGAGCGGTTGCGTGCAAGCGTCAGTGTGTGAGCGGTTGCGCAGAGGGGGCAGCGAGTGAGCGGTTGAGCGTGCGAGTCAGTGTGTGAGCGGTTGCGTGCGAGCCTCAGGCTGTGAGCGGTTGAGCAGAGGCGGCTGCGTGTGAGCGGAGTGTGAACAAGTCTTTCTTCACTACTTCCACAAGTAAATTGTAGATCCCCATTAGGATGAGCTCCATGCCTGGCAATGTCATCCAGTGTGCTACTTGTGCAATGTATACGGTCCTTGATCAGCCAATCGAGGGTGCATACTGTTGCGCAAGATGCGTGCACGTCGCACATTTAGAAGCCCAAATCCTGGATCTAAATGGGCAACTGGCAACACTGAGAGCCATGGACATCATGGAAAGGAGTTTGGTGCTCACTGAGCAGACGCTCGCTGGGGTAGAGGCGGGGGCGGATGGTAGTACGGAAGAGCAGGGGGAGCAGGCAAGAAGCTGGGTGACAGAAAAAAGGAGGGATAGAGGGAAGAGAACCAGGGAGGCTGGTCCTGAACTGGCACAACCAAACAAGTTTGCAAAGTTGGCAGATGAGGGGGGTGCCATTACAGAGCCAGCACCGCTGCAGCACGACATGCCCTCTGAACGCCAGGGGGATGACTGCTCCAGTGAGACGGGGAGTGCAGGGCAGGCTAGACAGGTCCTAGTGGTGGGGAACTCAATTATTAGGGGGACAGATAGGGCAATCTGCCATAAAGACCGGGATCGTCGAACGGTGTGTTGTCTTCCTGGCGCTCGAGTTCGACACATCGTGGATCGGATTGACAGATTACTGGGAGGGGCTGATGAGGATCCAGCGGTCATGGTGCATAAGCATGGTGTGTAAGAAGGAGAGATTTGGGTTCCTGGAGAACTGGGCTGACTTTGCGGCTACAGGCTCTACCGTAGGGACAGGCTGCATCTTAATGGGGAGGGTGCAGCTGTGCTGGGGGAAAAGATGGCTAGAAGGCTGGAGGAGTGTTTAAACTAGGGACTGAGGGGGAGGGTAAAATGAGAAATAGTGGGGTAGTCAGTGTAGCTAGCAACCTGGGTCAAAGAAATGGGAATGGGGGTCCAGCAGGGGGGAGTGTTAGTACAGTTAGAACTGTGAGGTCAGCCATTAGCACATATAGCAACAAAATGAATTTAAAGAACAAAAATAACGATATCAATTGTATGACCACAAATGCACGAAGTCTGATTGGTAAAGTGGGTGAGCTTGAAGCAAGAATGACTGATGAAAGTTATGATATAGTTGGAATAACAGAAACATGGCTTGATGATAAGTGCGATTGGGCGGCGAATTTACAGGGGTACAATCTCTTCAGAAGAGACCGAAGGAACCAGAAAGGGGGAGGGGTATGTCTGTACGTCAAATCGTACTTAAAGCCGAGGCTACGGGAGGATATAGGGGTAGGAGATGAACAGGTGGAATCTCTGTGGGTAGAAATAAAGGGAGAAAAAAATAACAAAATCTTGATAGGGGTTTGCTATAGACCACCAAAAGTAGCAGAGGAAATTGAAAACTTACTATTAAGGCAGATAGAAGAGGTGTCAAACCGCAATGAAGTAATTATAATGGGGGACTTTAATTATCCAGACATAATATGGGAAAATGAGACCTGCAAATCTCACAGGGGTGATAAGTTCTTGAGAGTAATTAAAGATATTACCTGAACCAACTGGTGCAGGAACCAACAAGAGGGAGGGCCATTCTGGACCTAGTACTAACTAACAAACCGGACCGAATAAAGGGGGTAGAGGTTGAGGGGCACTTGGGGAACAGTGACCACAATATAATCAACTTCCAGCTGTCATTAAATAGGAAGCCTTATCAAGGAGCGACAAACAAACTAAACTTTAGTAAAGCAAAATTTGATGAGCTTAGAACTATCGGTAACATTAATTGGGACAACATCCTCAAAAATGCCAGTACGGAGGACAAATGGGAAAAGTTCAAAAGGATCCTAATCACCTCATGTGAGCAGTTCATTCCCTTTAAAAATAAAAGAATCTCAACTAAAAGGAAATCAATGTGGCTCGACAAGCCGGTAAGAGGGGCAATAAACGAAAAAAAGAAAGCGTTCAAACTACTGAAGCAAGAAGGCAGCGAAGAAGCGCTAAAATCATACAGGGGAAAAAACAAAATATGCAAAGATACGATCAAAATTGCTAAGGAGGAGGCGGAAAGAGTGATCGCCAAAGAGAGCAAAAACAACCTGAAACTATTTTTCAACTATATTAACAGCAAAAGGATTTGCAGGGAGAGCGATGGCCCTTTAACAAATAATGCAAGAGAAATCATTGATAATGATGGAGGGAAGGCAAACCTATTAAATAGTTTCTTTTCAAGCGTATTCACAAACGAAAAGGAAATGCCACACGAGATACAGGGGAATAAAATAAACCCCTCGCAAACTATGTCATAACGCAGGAGGAAGTGCGGAACCGATTAAAGGGGTTCAGCACTTCTGTATGGCCATATTAATGCACTTTGTAATATACATCGAGCATTAAATATGAGCCATACAGAAGTTATTCACTTACCTGCTCCGTTGCTAGCGTCCACGTCTCCATGGCTCCGTCTAATTTCGCTGTCTGCTTGCTTTTTTAGACGCGCTTGTGCAGAAGGGTCTTCTTCTTCTGGTTCGTCCGGGCACGAGCGGCGTTCTGGCATCATCGCGTAGCTCTGCCCCGTCACGTGTGCCGATTCCAGCCAATCAGGAGGCTGGAATCGGCAATGGAATGCACAGAGCCGTCAGCCAGTTACAGCCATTCAATGGCATCATTGAATGGCTGTGATTGGCTAAAACACACGTGGCTTCAGCCAATCACACTATTCAATGACATCATTGAATGGCTGTGATTGGCTAAAACACACGTGGCTTCAGCCAATCACACTATTTAATGACATCATTGAATGGGTGTGATTGCTAACACACGTGCGCCTTCAGTCAATCACAGCCATTCAATGCTGTCTTTGAAAGGCTGTAACTGGCTGACGGCGTGTGTATTAGCTTTCTGGAGGCGGGGATTTCAAGCCCCGCATTCAGAAAGCAACGCTGCGCCGGGGACGAGGAGCGAGCGACATCCTGCCGGAGCGCGACAGAACGCCGGGGGAGGTGAGTAATGATTTTTTTTTTTTACACTTTTTTTTTTTTTTTATTACCGGCGTATAAGACGGGGGGACTTCAGAGCAGATTTTTCGGGGTTCAAAAGTCGTCTTATACGCCGGTATATACGGTACATGGAATGACGGGACTAGAATACCCAGAGAGGCATCCAAATTGGGATTATTTACTCTAGAAAAAAGAAGGTTAAGAGGCGACCAAATACCTATGTATAAATACATGAGGGGACAACACATGGATCTCTCCCATGATCTGTTTACACCCAGGACCACGACGGTAACAAGAGGGCATCCGCTACGTCTGGAAGAAAGCAGGTTTCATCACCAACATAGAAGGGGATTCTTTACTGTAAGAGCAGTGAGACTGTGGAACTCTCTGCCTGAGGATGTGGTGATGGCAAAATCCACAGAGGAGTTTAAAAGGGGACTTGATGTCTTTCTGGAGAGGAAGGATATTACAGGATATAAATCTTAGGTTAATTGTTAATCCGGGTATACAGGCTGGTAGGAACTATTAGGGGTTGATCCAGGGAACAGTCTGATTGCCATTAGGGAGTCGGGAAGGAATTTTTCCCCCAAAAGGGCTAATTGGCTCCTGCGTCTTGGGATTTTTTGCCTTCCTCTGGATCAACAAAACAGGAGGCTAAACAGGCTGGACTAGATGGACATTGTCTTCATTCAGCCTTACGAACTATGTTACTATGTTACTAGGGGGGGGGGGGGCTAAAAGAAAAAGTAAATACAAGATCAATAAAGTTTTACTAATTGTAGAAAAAAAGTAATAAAAGTTTAAATCGCCCCGTTTTAACCATATCTATAATAAGAAAATCTAAATCATAAAACAGAAATACATATTTGGTATCACCGTGTCCGTAAAAGTCAGATCTATCAAAGTAGCGCATTATTTACCCCGCATGGTGAACGTCATCTGGGAAAGGAAAAAAAAACCCACCAGAAATGCACTTTTTTGGTCACCCAGAAACAATGCATTAAGAAGTGATCAAAAAGTCACATGCAATCCGAAATGGTACCAACGGAAACTACAGGATGTTCCGCAAAAAATGAGCCCTCGCACATCCATGTAGATGGAAAAATAAAAAAGTTATTGCACGTAAAAGATAGTGGCAGGGGTTAACGTTAGTACAGCGAAAAAGAAAAAAAACTCTAAGTTTGATAATGTAGTAATCGTACCGACCCACAGAATAAAGATATCATGTTGTTTTTGCTGCAGTGTGTACGATGTAGAAACAAGACCCCCACAAAGATGGCGGAGTTGTCGGGCTTTTTTCACTGAAAAATACAACTCATCCTGCAAAACAACGAGCCCCCCGACAGATCCGCTGGTGGAGAAATACATGAGTTATGAGCCCCCCGACAGATCCGCCGGTGGAGAAATAAATGAGTTATGAGCCCCCCGACAGATCCGCTGGTGGAGAAATAAATGAGTTATGAGCCCCCCGACAGATCCGCTGGTGGAGAGATAAATGAGTTATGAGCCCCCCCGACAGATCCGCTGGTGGAGAATACATGAGTTATGAGCCCCCCGACAGATCCGCTGGTAGAGCAATAAATGAGTTATGAGCCCCCCGACAGATCCGCCAGTAAAGAAATAAATGAGTTAGGAGCCCCACGACAGATCCGCTGGTGGAGAGATAAATGAATTATGAGCCCCCCGACAGATCCGCCAGTGGAGAAATCAATGAGTTATGAGCCCCCCGACAGATCCGCTGGTGGAGAGATAAATGAGTTATGAGCCCCCCGACAGATCCACTGGTGGAGAAATACATGAGTTATGAGCCCCCCGACAGATCCGCTGGTAGAGCAATAAATGAGTTATGAGATCCCCGACAGATCCGCCAGTGGAGAAGTAAATGAGTTATGAGCCCCCCGACAGATCCGCCGGTGGAGAAATACATGAGTTATGAGCCCCCCGACAGATCCGCTGGTAGAGCAATAAATGAGTTATGAGCCCCCCCGACAGATCCGCCAGAGGAGAAATAAATTAATTATGAGCCACCCGACAGATCCGCTGGTGGAGAGATACATGAGTTATGAGCCCCCGACAGATCCGCTGGTGGAGAGATAAATGAGTTATGAGCCCCCGACAGATCCGCTGGTGGAGAGATAAATGAGTTATGAGCCCCCCGACAGATCCGCTGGTAGAGCAATAAATGAGTTATGAACCCCCCGACAGATCCGCTAGTGGAGAAATAAATGAGTTATGAGCCCCCCGACAGATCCGCTGGTGGAGAGATACATGAGTTATGAGCCCCCGACAGATCCGCTGGTGGAGAGATAAATGAGTTATGAGCTCCCCGACAGATCCGCCAGTGGAGAAGTAAATGAGTTATGAGCCCCCCGACAGAGAAATACATGAGTTATGAGCCCCCCGACAGATCCGCCGGTAGAGCAATAAATGAGTTATGAGCCCCCCGACAGATCCGCCAGTGGAGAAATAAATGAGTTATGAGCCCCCCGACAGATCCGCTGGTGGAGAAATAAATGAGTTATGAGCCCCCGACAGATCCGCTGGTGGAGAAATACATGAGTTATGAGCCCCCCGACAGATCCGTTGGTGGAGAGATAAATGAGTTATGAGCCCCCCGACAGATCCGCTGGGGGAGAGATACATGAGTTATGAGCCCCTCGACAGATCCGCTGGTGGAGAAATAAATGAGTTATGAGCCCCTCGACAGATCCGCTGGTGGAGAAATACATGAGTTATGAGCCCCTCGACAGATCCGCTGGTGGAGAAATAAATGAGTTATGAGCCCCCCGACAGATCAGCCGGTGGAGAAATAAATGAGTTATGAGCCCCCCGACAGATCCGCTGGTGGAGAAATAAATGAGTTATGAGCCCCCCGACAGATCCGCTGGTGGAGAAATAAATGAGTTATGAGCCCCTCGACAGATCCGCCGGTGGAGAGATAAATGAGTTATGAGCCCCCCGATAGATCCACTGGTGGAGAAATAAATGAGTTACCAGTTTTTGACAATGGCGAGGTAAGACGAAAGTGAAAAAAAAGGGGGCGGTCCTTAAGGGGTTAAACACTCCCTGCTCAGTGCTTCATATAGGAATGTGAGACACTGGATGACAAGTGATGGATCCCGATGATTCGCCGGTCTGCACATTCTGCAGGAGTGCGTACGGCCAGTGGTGACATCACTCCTTGTTGAGACATGAACCTGCTTGTCCAGAAGGGCCATCAGCTCTCGCAGCTCCCCGCAGACATCCCGGTGATTGTATCCGTATTGTGATGCCGTATTTACACCTGACGACTCTCGTTTTAATGAGCGGGTGACGTCACCGCTAGATGTTCGCGCAGAGCGTTTAGACAGGCAGATCACCGCTGAGGAAAGCTAATGCTCCATTTACACGGAACGAATATTGCGCAAAATTCATGAGCGAAAATGCCCAATAATCCCCATGTCTAAATGCAGAGCCATCGTTTACTGTTTGTTTACTGCTGGGGGGGGGTGTGTGTCTCAAATAAACTTTAATTGCAGAATCCGCGATCGCCGTCCGTGGTAAAACGCGAGCATTGAAAGGCGTGCATCTTTGATCACGCTCACAGGTATGAATTGCGTATTCCACGAGCAGAAGAAAAATCGCAGCTCTGTTTTAGTGCGGATTCTGCGCGGACGGCCTCCATTGAAGTCGCTGGATGCGAGGGTTCTGTCGCCCGTATGCAGTAACATCGTGTATGAGCAACGGAAACGCTCGCAACTTCAACAGAAAACCGATAGAAAACCCAGGATGCCGGCCGGAGATCTTTTTTCCGTGCGGACGATGCGCTGTGCATAGATCCGCATGAAAACGCGTTCTCGTCCGCGATCTACCGCAATTACTTTCCATCAATGATTGGAGGTTTCCTGCTGTAGATATCTGCATGCAGAATCCGACCCGTTAGTGTGGCCGGCCTCGTCTGCTGCTCACTTTTAGCCCACATAAATACAATGGCGGTTCGCTCGCTTCGTCTAAACGCTGCCCGCTCAGCGTTTCACATTGAGTGAGAAGTGAACGATACTCAGCGGTGATCTGCCCGTCTAAACGCTCTGCACGACCGCGGACAGCTAGTGGAGACATCGCCCGCACAGATTGTTCAGCCGGCAGTCGTCCCGTGTAAACGGGGCATAACGTCTCGCTCAGCGCGTCACATTCTGTGTTATTACACGGAGCATTTACACGCAGCGAGGAGTCAGCGAACAGCTGTGGGGTTTATAGTGATTGTAAGTCAGCGACAAACGAAAACCAACCGAATCCTGCAGGACGGCCTCACGTTTACATGCAACGATTATCGCACGAGTTTTGTGTGACGATCATTACCTGTAACCGGCCCGTCAGTCCTATAGACATGGGGGGTGGGCGAGCCGGTGCAGCGCTGCACGGAGGACCGGGACAGTAGAATGTTCTGGGAACAGCGATACCTGCAGGCTTGTCCCGTGTACTGCAGGCTTCTTCCCGTGCACTGTATATGAATGGGACGCCCCCTCCGGTAGTGACTGCGGCCGCTGTGCCCCCAGTTATCAGAGCACTTGGTGAGGAGGGTCTGCAGGGATCAGAAGGTCCCCATATGTGAGATGGGGAGCGCCGCCGACATCACGGAGGAGACGGTTCAGTATACTGAGTCACACACGACAAGACACCAAGTACACGCCCTATTAGGGCAAGACTAGCCCAAGAACACGCCCTATAAGGAGAGGAGTAGTCCGAGAACACGCGCTACTAGGGGAGGACACGCCCTATTAGAAGGACCTAATATAACACTGGGGATCTCCGGCTGCGGGTTGTTGGTTGTAAATAACATTGCAGAGAGGTTTGGCCGGAGGGGGAGAGCAGAGAGTATAAATATGGGAACTGCAGAACAAACAGGGAACAAGAACACGTGTTTACTGGTCATCGGTGTCGGATGTCCGCGGATGATACAGAACTAGCGGCCACTTCTCTCCTCTTGTATCTCTGCCCCGCCTGCTGTCCTGTAATATCTGTGACTTCTCAGTCTCCGTCCCCCCTGCTGACTGCCGTCTTGTACCTCCACTATGGCGGAGCTGCCGGCCGTCCCTCCTGGGGCTGTGGGGCACTTAGGGTTTTTAACACTACATTAACGCTGCGGTCTTTTAGCACAATTATCAGTCGGACTTTCTAATGTTACAAACTCATCACCAGTTTGTGATTTGTGATTTTTGTGCGTTTTTAACCTTAGAAAGTCCCACTGACAATCGCACTAAAAAACCGCAGCGACATCACGATGACAAGTGTGAGGCCCCCTCACTGTACTTAGGATTATTAAGCGTTCTTCTGTACATTATATTATATGGTGTCGTATATCGTACCAGTGAGAAATACAACTCGTCAGGCAGAAAACACCTACGTGGGTGGAGAAGAGAAGGAGATGGGATTATTTTTATTTGAAGGAGAAAACAAAAAACAAGCGAAAATGAAAAAGGGCCGGTGCTTAAGGGGTTAAACACAAACAAACGTGAAACCCTGAAGGAGAAGTGAGCGATTACCAACGATGATCTGCCGGTCTGTAGAGGCGGGAGACACCGGAGAGCAGTAAGCACATAATGGGAGATCGGACACTTACCGAGGACCGCCGGCATCACCGAGCAGACAGGACAGTACACACACCGGGACTGACGGGTTAGGAGAAGAGCGAGAACACGGCTGTCAGGGGAAACTGTTACACGGAGTCAGCTGCTCGGGGTTGGGGATTGTTCGCAAACAGGGAGGAGACAGGAGCTGCAGGCAGGATATATAACCAGTGACCGAGGAGGCAACAACAGAGTTCAGCAGTCATCATGCAGGCAGTCAGCGGGTGACAGAACTATCTCACACTCCTCTCTCTTCTCTCTCATTTGTAGGATTTTTAGCCACTCACTCGTTAGGCTAATTTCACAGGGACTAGTGTGATATCAGTCAGTGATATCAGCTCAATATCACGCTCGCCAACATGCGATTTCCTCGTATATTTGAGGTGTTTTTGTATCAGTCGCATTACCTCAGGGAAGTACCTACCACGCGGTGCGATGCTGCCACCACCCCACGGAAAACATTGGGCAGTGCGAGGGCACACCACAAGGACAGGGCATGCTGCAATTCCCCCCCTCCCCGCATCGCACTACAGGGGGTTTATATTCATGCAAGAATCTCAGCTGTGTGAAACCAACCTATATGACTTCTCAGTCTCCGCCTCCCCTGCCGATTGATGTCTTGTACCTCCACCATAGCAGAGCTGCCGTATGTCACTCCTGGGGGCTGTTAAGCATCTTCCCTGTGTATACCCCCCCAGTGTATACCGGGGCAGTTCATCTATTACCCCCCAGTGTATACCGGGGCAGTTCATCTATTACCTCCCCAGTGTATACCGGGGCAGTTCATCTATTACCTCCCCAGTGTATACCGGGGCAGTTCATCTATTACCCCCCAGTGTATACCGGAGCAGTTCATCTATTACCCCCCCCAGTGTATACCGGGGCAGTTCATCTATTACCCCCCCCCCCAGTGTATACCGGGGCAGTTCATCTATTACCCCCCCCCCCAGTGTATACCAGGGCAGTTCATCTATTACCCCCCCCCCCCCCAGTGTATACCGGGGCAGTTCATCTATTACCCCCCCCAGTGTATACCGGGGCAGTTCATCTATTACCCCCCCCCAGTGTATACCGGGGCAGTTCATCTATTACCCCCCCCCAGTGTATACCAGGGCAGTTCATCTATTACCCCCCCCCCCCAGTGTATACTGGGGCAGCTCATCTATTACCCCCCCAGTGTATACTGGGGCAGTTCATCTATTACCCGCCTCAGTGTATACCGAGGCAGTTCATCTATTACCCCCCCCCCCCAGTGTATACCAGGGCAGTTCATCTATTACCCCCAGTGTACACCAGGGCAGTTCATCTATTACCCCCCCCCCCAGTGTATACCGGGGCAGTTCATCTATTACCCCCCCAGTGTATACTGGGGCAGTTCATCTATTCCCCCCCCCCCCTCCCAGTGTATACTGGGGCAGTTCATCTATTAACCCCCCAGTGTATACCGGGGCAGTTCATCTATTACCCCCCCAGTGTATACCGGGGCAGTTCATCTATTACCCCCCCAGTGTATACCGGGGCAGTTCATCTATTACCCCCCCAGTGTATACCGGGGCAGTTCATCTATTACCCCCCCAGTGTATACCGGGGCAGTACATCTATTACCCCCCCCAGTGTATACCGGGGCAGTTCATCTATTACGCCCCCCCCCCCTCAGTGTATACTGGACAATGCATCTATTACGCCCCCCCCCCCCCTCAGTGTATACTGGACAATGCATCTATTACGCCCCCCCCCCCCCCCAGTGTATTCCGGGCAATTCATCTATTACAACCCCCCCACCCCCAGTGTATCCCGGGGCAATTCATATATTACTCCCCCTAGTGTATCCCGTCGCAATTCATCTATTACCCCCCCCCCCCCCAGTGTATCCCGGGGCAATTCATCTATTACCCCCCCCCCCCAGTGTATCCCGGGGCAATTCATATATTACCCCCCAGCCAGTGTATCCCGGGGCAATTCATATATTACCCCCCAGCCAGTGTATACCGGGGAAATTCATCTATCTATTACCCCCCCCCCCCCCCAGTGTATACCGGGGCAGTTCATCTATTACGCGCCCCCCCCCCCCCCTGTATTACGGGCAATTCATCTATTACAACCCCTCCACCACCCCCCAGTGTATCCCCGGGCAACTCATATATTACTCCCCCCAGTGTATCCCGGGGCAATTCATATATTACTCCCCCCCCCCCAGTGTATCCCGGGGCAATTCATCTATTACCCCCCCCCCCCCCAGTGTATCCCGGGGCAATTTATCTATTCCCCTCCAGCGTATCCCAGGGCAATTCATCTATTACCCTCCAGTGTATACCGGGGCAATTCATCTATTAACCCCTGCTTCATTGATGAGATCCCTGCCCCCCCCCTCCCCCCGTTGTCCCAGATGGCCCGCGTAGGAGTAATGGGGGTCTCATGGAAAGTGACTTCTGTAGGATTCAGCAGGTCACATTGGGCTCCCGGGGAGCGGACCGCTGCCGATATCTCAGCCTAAAGCAGAGGATAAACAGATTAAAGAAGGATTCCCAATATGGACCTTATGGCTCTTGTACCTGTGGGGAACCATAAGAAGCTCCTCAGAGGGGCTCTAAACCTTAGGTCAGGGGTGTCAAACTTACTTTACCTGAGGGCCACATCAGCCTTATGGCTGCCTTTAAAAGACTGATTAGTTGTAAGACTGCATTGTAATAGTGCCGGCAGTAGTAATAAGGTCTCCCATTGTGGCCACAGTACTAATACGGTCCGTCATAGTGTCCCCAGTAGTAAGTGACCCTTATAGTGGCCCCAGTAGTAAGTGACCCTTATAGTGGCCCCAGTAGTAATAATGATCCCTATAATGGCCCCATTAGAAAGTTTTCCCTATATTGGTGGCCCCAGTAGTAACAGCAAGCCCCCAAATTGCCACTGACACCTCAGGTGGAAAAATCAGTGGTCACAGACTATGGCGAACCACTGCTGCAGGCTGGGGGAGGGGAATGCCTTTCAGGTCTGCTGCACGGCCAGCAGTAAATGAGGTGGTGGGCTGGATTCACCCCGCAGGACTTGTGTTTGACATGTGTGCCCCAAGGAGTCAGAGGAGCGTGGACGGCCTTATTAGTCTCCTCACACCTTCTAGATGCTCTCCCTGAGGAGTAACGATACCCTCCCCACCCCAGTCTACAGGCCTCTAACTAGCTGAGCCAGAACCCTGCCGCACACTGATGGGAGGCAATCCCCCCGACACAGCTGTCTGTACATGGTGGTCTTCTCCTTCTGGTGACTCCAGCTTTGGCTCATATTCCCAGTTATTGTTACAAGGCTTGTTAAAAGGTCAGACAATGAATTCTGCCTTCCACTAGGTGGCGCTGTAGAGGTGTTGTTCCATCTTCCCATGTGCAGCGCAAACAAGACATCTCCCTGCACACAAGGAGGGTGGAGGACGACAGAGGGGCATATTGTAAATGGATATTCCCTCACTCTCCCTGCTGGCAGCTCAGAATCAGCATGTTAGGAGGAGGGTGCACCTAGGAGGTAGGTACCCTGTCCGTGAGTGTCAGCAGCTGCAGAGTGGATGGACTAGCACCGCTGTCCGCCTCGCTAGCTGTAGAGTTTGTCTCCTGCAGAGCTTGGAGTCTTTACTGCGCTGCAGCGTGTCAGGACCGCCTTATGCTGCGTTTACACCGAACCGTCACCCTTCCAACGAGCGAAACTGAATGATAATCGTCCAGTTTAACCCCTTCCCACTATATGATATACATTTACATCATGGAGCATCCGGGTACGTATGAAGAGAGATCGTGGGGTGACCTCTCTCTTCATACAGCGCGGGCGTCAGCTGTTTATTAGTGATTGCGGCTATTAACCCTTTAAATGCCGACAGCACTACAATCTCCCACTCCAGTGGTTGGATCAAATATGTAGGAATGCACCAGCCCAATGGAGCCAGACCGTCTCCAAAATCTTGTGTCGACAGCTTATAGCAAATAAGGCAGCATCCAAAGGTGCAGAAAAGTAAAACAGCCCTTTAGGCTGGGGTCACACGGGGCGGAATCCCGCTGGAAATCTTGCGGTTTGGCCGCAATAAAAACCGCGAGATTTCCGCCGGGAGAAGCGCCGCGGAAAAACCCGCGGTGGCTTTGAAGCGGCCCGGCCACTTGCTCTTCCGCTGTGGTCAGCGCTCCCATAGAGGAGAGCGCGACCGCAGCGGGGGGAAAAAAGATTGGACATGCTGCGGTCGGCAAAGCCGCGCCACAGCCGCGGTTTCGGATGGATTAACCGCAGCGGATTGGCTGTCCCGTGTGGACGAGATTTCTGAGAAATCTCGTCCACATGGCTGGCTAATCCCGAGATTAGCAGCCGCTAATGTAGATATAGATGTGACAGCATCCAAGGTGTAGTTTAAAAGTTATCCTTTATTCCTCCACAACGACAGATAAATGACGTTTCGACTCCTCAGAATCTTTTTCAAATATGAAAAAGACTCTGAGGTGTCGAAACATTATTTATCTGTCGTTATAAAGGATAACTTTTAAACTGCACCTTGAATGCTGTCACATCTATCTCTCCGTTCATGATTGCCATATGGATCTCTCTGGGTCAGATTCATCTATGTTACTTGTGCATATACCTGTTCAGCTAAATATAGTACCAGGTTGTGCTGTCGACACCCCTCCGTTTTGTCTGCAAATGAGAGGCCAGCTAAAGTCAGTGGTGAGCTCTAGCTTTGAGCAGAAGAGGGAAACACAGGGTCTCTCCCACAGACGGCACCTTCTGTATCCAGGGATGGCATACAGATGTGAGACAGGACAAATGTGCTGCTAGTGTTCTGTAGTACCCTCTGGGCCACTACAGCTCCCCCCTACTTAAAAACACAGCTGCCCTTGGCTCTACTGAGCTGCGAGGGGCAGAAGGGTGTGCCTACTAGGTATATGTGACAGTACATAAGTTTTGGGTGGGTTAGGATGGAATCCTAGTTCCCAGCTTGCTTTTGGGCACCTACATAGCTCTTCTCCCCAAAGGCACACAGAAGAATGCATAACATTCAATGCAATAATAACATTAGAGAAATGTACTGTACGGCAGGCAACCTGTAATGAAGGGAGTTTTAGGTTAGACAACAAGCATGGCACAACATTACTTTTGAGTCCTGCGCAAAGATTGTCATGTATACTCCAGAAGAAAACATCCAACAACAGCTTGATTCTTGGCAAACCTTCTGTTCATGGCATGGCAGCCTCTAGGATGTGCAAGAGTCCATTGGAAAACAAAGTAAATCCACAATGCGGTGGTGCGGTGCACTAATACAAGAGTCTCTGGAAAGCCTTGTTGGGGATCTGTATACCGTGTCTGTGGTCATTATATAAGAACTGTTTTGCAGCTCCTTACATTGCCGGGATAAGTTCCTCTTT
Source organism: Eleutherodactylus coqui (assembly GCF_035609145.1). Classification (NCBI taxonomy): domain Eukaryota; kingdom Metazoa; phylum Chordata; class Amphibia; order Anura; family Eleutherodactylidae; genus Eleutherodactylus; species Eleutherodactylus coqui. The sequence continues at coordinate 37,645,069 of NC_089840.1, forward strand.
GTGAAACAGTTATTGTAATGAACTCCTGATCAAAACTTTTTTCACATTTGTGGACGGACTGTAACAGCAGGGAGGGTCGTCCTTCTGCAATTTTCTATAGTCCCAGCAACTATAATGTAGCGCTCAATTACTGCTACTCTGTGAAAGTTATGGAGATGTCATCCTTCTCTGCTCTTTCATCTCTCCGAGTTTCTTCAAATTCTGATACTCTCCTCCATATGCTGTGAATGATGTTGATGGGATTCTTCTCTTTTGTCTCCTCTTTAGAAGGGTCTACGAGGAGATAATCTGTTATTGGAGGACTCTGTGATGAAGTTCCACAAATAGGTCTGGGGATGGAAGGGTTAATGTCTAGAGGTTAGCAGGGGTATTTCACAAGACATATATAAGAGGGGGTATTGTCATGTTTGTGCAGCACACGAGCGCCACGCTCCGCACGGACATAGGGTGACATTCACAACTACTGCAGTTAATAATACTATGCACTGTAGAACAGTGCGCACCATAGCAGGAGTACGTAAACCAGAATGTAAAGCCCATGCGATACAAGAGTACTGCGCTCAGCACGGCGTAGGTAACGTACACACTGCTGGAAATAGAAGCACACTATGCTATGCTGAACAGTAGCACCACTCCAGGGAGAAGGAAGCCTGGCCCTAACCTAGCAGGGGAGTGAAGGGTCCCTGCCTAGAAGCAGAGTCATTGTCTCGATAGAGACGCCCCCATGGTCTTCTTCCTGGGCCCTGATTGACCCTATAGGAGCCCCTCAAGAGATGAACCGACACAGCAAGAAATACAAATGAAAACAGAAGTACAACTGAAAAGGAAACCGTAGCACTTATCTGGAAATAGTAATAAGACACCCAGCACAGAGGAACACCACACTCCAACAACTCCTCTATGAACTGAATAAGCAGTGGTGAGCAAAAGGAAAGGGTAAGACTATGAAGCTCTCCACATCTGAGGCCTAGCAGAGCAATTAGAGAACCCCCCCCCCCCAACCTTCTGCCATGAATGACTAATCATCAGCATGCATGGTGCATTAACCCTTGTCCTGCATAGCAAGGCGACAGGTCTTAGCCTGTGTTGAGGCCACTAAGCCACGACGCTGTTGTGACCGTTAAGCCACGAGAGGTATATTGTGGCTCGAAAGCTACAAGTGAGAAAAGCAAGAATGGCACCTGGTGTAAGCTCTCGAGGCCTAGATATCACAGCTGCAGCCAGTGGAAGGTTAACAGAGGAGCACTCCTGCTGTAAATGATCCAAAGGACCTTGTGTACTGCTCACAGTGAACAGTCGTGTACATGATTATAGCAGGGTCATCTACATCACCCCTGTTATATATGATCCTCCCAGTCACAGCACTCCATATTAATACTCTCTAGGCTACATGCAGATTTCACTGCAAATTGGCCCACTGACTACCCTGGTGCATTAGAGTGAATGTTAGAGGTCTTTGGATGCAGTGATTAAAAAAAGGAGGAGCGATCCGGTCGATCTGGTGCAGCTTACTGAAGCCTCCGGATCCTGGCTCTATTACGGGGTGCTAGCGCCAGGATGGAGCCGACTGGAAACCTCCTCCCCAGCAATCCAGAGCTGCCACTTGCCCTTTCCAGGGCGGCTGCATCCTGGTACTGGGAGAGAGGGAGGAAACCTCCCAGCAGGCCTCACTTACTGAACTGGATATGGTTTTTCTGCAGCAGGTTTCGGGGTATTTTGTAGCTTCCAAATTGTATAGTGTGCACACATCATCGACCAGATCAGACACAAGCTATCAGTCTCATATCCAAAATGGCTCTCTGGGCAGAAACACCCAGACGGCCCCTTTTATTGTAAAGCATAACACCTGCCCTTTAATGGGCGTGCAACAGATTACATCAGTAACATATAGAATTCTCATTTGTCGGATCATATAGAATCCCCCCTCCTTCCTGCCCACCTTCTCTCAAGTCCAATGTATAATCAAGCATCCAGCGAACTCCTTGTGGGAGTAGCTTTTCCAGCATCAGTTTCACAGGTCTCTCTGACACAGGGGATAACACAGCAGACTAGAACAGAAAAGATAATCAGTTCACATACAACAGCGACGCCCGTCTGTGCCAGGATCCTTTACCACCCGCTTATCCATGGCGAGTGCTGGTCCCAAAAGTTAGCTCTTTTTAGTTAGTGCGGTCAGCTTCTTAATGGCAACTGCGTCTTTACCCACGGGTCACGTATTGTCTGGTATGTAGGTACAACAAGTCTCCCCTATCATCTTACAGACACTCCCCTTTTTAGCTAAAGTCATATCTAAGGCCATTCTATTTTGAAAAGTCATAGTCGAGGTAGGTCCTATTGATCGACTAGTCCCTATAAGGCGTCTCTAGTATAATTTATAAACCGCTGCTAATTATAATAAACATAATTAATCCAGTCAACGTTTATTTACCATAATGATCAGGAAAATGGACTCGAATCTAGTTTTAACTTGGTCTCTATTTTTTTTTTTTTTTTTAAACTTGTCAGGTACCCCCCTTGGCTATCCTATGTCGTCAATGTACACGTGTAGATCAAAACTACCACCAGGGGTCTCTCTTCTCGCTCTAGTATAATGTTACAATACTAGTAGTGTGCACAGGTACGCATGGCCTGGGACTCCCTAATCTTCACCCACACCAATGTCCCTCCTGGAGATAGTCCTAATGGTGAACACGTCCAGGCCGCCTGCCCTGACCCTACACTACCTAGTGACAAGACTGGAAGGAACCATCGTACCTATGCGGAAAACAAGGATAGACCAACATGACAGGATAACCACAAAACACAGACTGAGTTGGATCGAGATAAATTAACTATTGGGGGTAACCTCATTATCCTCAATGCTGTCTGACAGGATGTGGAGGAGCATAAGGGCTTTACTAAGGCACACTCCCCTGTCCAATTACACTCCAGGCGGGTCCTCTACCTCATGTCTCCACAAAGCCAGTAAACGTCTCCTAAGGACTGGACCTGATTCTGGATCCATTCCCCTCCTATCCTACCATAGGAGGAGCAATCCCCGTTGGTGAGTTCCCCAAAAATTTCCCTCCACCCTGCCTATTTGCCTGGCAGGTGTAGTTTCCAGGGAAGTCAGTAATACTCTTTCCGGTGCAAAACACTTAAGTAGTTATAGCGTATTCCTTCTTCCACTTCTCACGGACAGTGTAATTAGCGGAAATGTTCATGAAGAGACTAATAAACCACTCTTCAGCATCTACAGGGAGATTTAGGGGGACCATCCCCGAGTGTGGTCGGGCACTACCGCACACGCAACAGTTAGACTTGTTGCTCCTGTTAGCATTATACCTCATCAACTCCAACCAGAGATTCTGGTCAGAGTAGCCAGTCGCTACTGTCAAGGTGTCCTCAAAAGGTAGGGTCGGCTATGATCATCATGTTCGACAAGGTCTTTATCTTACGGCGGAGGGGGTTAATTATGGGCACGGGACTAAGTGAAGGCTTCCATTCGGGTGCATCTACCATACCCCTTATTTTAAACTTCCCTAAGGGATCTGTCCTCCCGTACCGGTATGTCCCCAGACTGTAAGTCCCCCCCCGGGCTTAGGATCTCCCATGGTTAGTGTAACAACCGCATTAAAACCAAGCAACATACTAAGTTCAGCCTTCCAATACCTGCTGTCCTTATTATTCTCAAGGAGGGTTTTACGACTAATTAGGGATTTCCTGCTCTTATCTTTCTTATTTAAGGCACTTCGCGGTTTATAGGACCAGTCTATTCCTGTGTTACATCCCACTAATCCCCAATAACGGCAGTCTTCTCCCCAGACGTTATCAGTGGCGCAAACATATTGTATTCCCCGGGTATATAAGTCATATAACCAGCTGGACTGAGCTAAATCTGGCCTGCGGTGGGATCTTGCGCCTAGACACGGGACCACAGTACAATAGTCGAAGGAATATGCGGCTACTTGAACATTGAACGAGTTATACCAGAAGGTAACCATACCCTCATATTCTTCCGACTAAGGATTCCAGTTGCCACCCTCCTCTCTCACTAGCCCTAACCAGAGTAATGTCTTTGGCACAACTCAGACTGGTTTCTTGGATCTGAAGCTTTCTTACAGTATGAAGCATGGATCCATGTAAGTCTTTCGGCTAGTTTCACAGCTGTGGCAGTAGTCAGAAGCACCTGGTAGGGGCCATCAAATCGGGGCTCAAGAGGGTGCTTCCTGAGGAACTTCTTGACGCACACCCAATCCCCAGGCTGCAAGATATGTGTCCCAGTGTCTGCCTCTGAGTCTGGAAGAGAACACCTGTGCATAGGCTTTGGTTAGTTCTTTAACAATGGAAATCACATACTCAGTCAACACATCAGATTGTAATTGTAACTACTGAGGATAGTAACGACCTAGCCTTGGGGCTAGCCCAAACAATCTCGTAGGGAGATAATGTATGATCCCCCTGGGTTCATATCTAACACTGAATAGGGCTATTGGATGACAGTCTTTCCAAAGTGGCGTCATTTTTAAGTATCTTACTTTTTAGCGTGCCACTAAGTCTCTCCACCTTTTCACTACTCTAAAAATGGTAGAGTAAGTAAAAGGCCTGGGATACACCCAGAGCAGACATGACATGTTACATTCACCTGCGAAGTTTATACCTCTGTCTGACTCTGAATCACTTCTGGTACCCCATATTCACAGTTTACCTCGTTCATGAGCTTCTTTGCGGTTACCTACTTGTTTGCCTTGGTAACAGGGTCAGCCTCCAACCTGCAAAGACATCAACAACAACAAGCACGTATTCATACTTCCCAACAAGTGGGAGCTGAACGTAGTCAATTTTCAATCCCTGAAATGGGTAGAGTGGTCCCGGCAAGTGTGATGAGGCAAATTTACTTCTGCCCTGACTCGCCTATGGCATAGATCATGCTAAACTGGACAAATGATGCAGCAGCTACAGAGAACCCAGAAGTCGCCCGTCCTCTCTCAAGCGTCGACGTCATTGCTGCTTTACTAGGTGGGTCTTTCCGTCCATCAGCTGGGCCATCATGGGATACAGGAACTGTGGTGGGCAAGTGCTGTTGACTGTTCACCATACGCTGTCCTGTTTCTGCTGTTCCCATATTAGTCCATTTATTCTTTCCTTCCTTGCTGGCTTGTAACTGTAAAGTCTTTAGCATATCAAAGTCCACGTTTTTGTCAATGTCCAACGTTTTTACCACTGACTCATGCTGTCAGTACTAGAGATGAGCGAACGTGCTCGGCCACGCCCCTTTTTCGTCCGAATACCGTGATTTTCAAGTACTTCTGTACTCGGGCGAAAAAATTCGGGGGTCGCCGTGGTGGCGCGGGGAGTTGCAGCGGGGAGTTGCAGCGGGGAGTGGGGGGGAGAGGGAGAGAGAGAGGGCTCCCCCCTGCTACCCCCCGCGCTGCTACGCCTCTCCCCGCCCCCCGGCGCACCCGAGTACTTTTCACCCGAGTAGTGAAGTACTCGAAAATCGCGGTGCTCGATTGCGAAATCGCCCTTACCGAGTACGTTCGCTCATCTCTAGTCAGTACCTTTCTTCTTTCTTTCACGGCTTGAGGGCCGCTGCCTTTGCTGTGCTGTTGGCGAGGGTGTCGTCTCGCTTCTCCAGTGTAGGAATCGGTGCGAACTCTCAACTTTGTCAGGTAGAGGTAGGGCCTCCATGAGACTCTGCACCGCTGCACCATTCTCAATTGGTTGTCTTGCTAAGGTAAAAACTGTCTGGCCTTCCATATTGGGCTGTAATCATGAGCTATGCCAAATGCATACCAGGAGTCAGTGTAAGGGATTGCCGGTCTTACCTCTCGCCACTCTACTCGCCTCAGTGAGGGCCTTCAATTCCGATGCTTGTGCTGAGACATGCGGAGGCAGAGCTTCTGCTTCTAGGACATCTTGTTGTGTGACCACTGCATATCCAATGTGGAGTCATCAATCCTCACCCTGGTACCATCTGCAAAAAGCTCAACATATGCATTATCAACAGAGGTTCCAGTAACTGTTTGCATACCTGCAGTTTCTTACTGTATTAGTACTAAATAATTGTGCTGATGTTCTATTCCACATGGCCCGGAATCTTGTAGCACAAAATCATTTATTTCCTTTTTATCTTATTTCATTTTTTTTTTAAACCCAATAGCTGATCTACAACACCTAGATCATCTATGACCCAGATCACCTATGCCTCCCCCCTTTTGAACTAGAATACTCAATGGAAAAAGAGTAATCGGTTCAAACTAGTACAACGTTGAAAAAGGAAACCAAGAGGCACAAAAACAAGCACTTTGTAGGTCAAGGTGACATTGTATGCAGCGAAGTGTGAGCGAAAATCTCCTTAATTTTTTTTTTTCCCAGGTCGCAGTTAGCATTTTTTAACACAAGAGGGCGCAACACAAGTAAAATTTTACGTCACCCAGTGTAATAGTATTTCAGGGAACGTCCAGCGTTTAACTTTCACTCTCCTGTCGGAATATAATTATAGCTTCAGTGTAGACTGACACTAGAATATACAAAAGACTTAGGGAAAAAACTAAAGAATACGGATGAACTAACATCCTACTCTGGGCAATTCAGTCCCTCTTTCTTTACATAAAAAGTAAAATTACTTCATCAAATTGCATGAAAAAGTTTGCTGGGTGACTATAGGGAAATTATTCCAACTGTAGGAGCCGTCCATAACATCATCTGTCTGAGCATCCATTGGAGAAGCGGGCAGTGGAAAACAGAGCCCCTGGGAACACACCATGAGAGAGCGTCCCCTGTCATGTATTCCTGGCCTCTGTCCCCCATGCATCAACTCCAATCTTCCATACACTATAAACCAGCTTAGTCATCTACTATGTCCCAAGCTGCACTCACAAAGGTTTGTTTCCCTGAACTTATCACACATCCAAAGTGGCCACATCTTGGAGTGTAACAAAGTCCGGTCAAACAAACCTTACTTCAGACAATCATGATGTTAGCACTGGATACAGTGGCACTGGGGAATGTAGGCCTCCCAAGTGCAGCAAAATGGCCACCAGAGGCAGAAAGGGGCGGGGCTACAAATCTCCCAGGTGAGGCAAAATGGCCGCTGGAGGAAGGGGCGGGGCCAGGTCCTGTCCCGGATGGGGAGGGACCGGAAGTAGCATCACACACCCTGAAAGTGAGCACATGGGGGGAAGTAACTTCAGGGTGGGGGCAGGGCTCACCACATTTACTGCAGAGTCACACTATGTGGGGTTTTAAACATTGCGAGTGCGGCCGCCATTACAGGGAGGGGCTGTAGTCAACACAAAGGCATTACATTGTTCATAAGCAATACACATCTCCCACTATACTTTCTCATCTTGAATCGCTTTCCTACGTTATACCACCTCCTAGCAAAAACTAGCACCTAACACCTTTCTTTCTGCTGGCTTTCCTGCTCGTCTTCTGAAAACTTTCTACAGTCTATCTTACCATACTCATTTCTGCTTATCTGTCCATAACCTGACATTTCTTTCTGCAATTTTTCCTGATCCTTTTCTTTGTAAAACGTTTCTACATGTTTTGCATATTCCAAAACATCCTGCACTGATCCCTCATTCTATTCTGCCTGCTTATTCTATCCTATTTGAACTTTCTAGACACAGTAAAACTCCTCTTGTAAAATCTGCTTTCTTCAAATCCTTCCAATAGAACCTCTTTTTCCCACTCAGATCACAATGCATATTAATTCTACAAAATACAAGACAAAGGGAACGGAAGGGTTAATTAGGAAATGCTTTCAGTGGCTTAACTTCAGTCCACTCTCTTATCAGCAACCCTCCCCCAATAATAAACACTGCACATTCTTTAAACTAGTCTGAAACACGCAAAGACTGATGATTATTTTTAATGACCAAGAGCTTCTGGAGACGTCAGCCGTCACACCACGGCTATATTCCCGCGTATATACCTTTTCACATATGAGAACATAACACGCTCAATCATAAAGGTAAATATGCGTATCATAAATTTTCCTAACCTCACACTAGTTTACCTAGGAGTAAGTGTCTCTCCGGCGTGTTGCCTCAGACTTAAACAGCCAAGTCCGCCCTTCTGACACATTAACCCTCACAGAATTTATCTCTTGGTCTTGTATACACAATTTTTAACAGTCTCAGACATAGCAGCCACAGCATACAAAATACCCCTTAGGCAGGTTAAAACTGTGGTTTTCTTTCCGAGTAGAAAGAACTATATTACCTGCCTTTCATTGATTTATCACTCTGGATCAGAAACAGGCAGATTAGCAGTCAGAATTCAGCTCACATCGGTAGATTTTACGTAAAGCAATCTTACCGTGTTCTGTGGATTTTCGGGCCCCTGAGTTCTGCGTGCTATCTGCCGATCTCTGTATTTTTCCAGAATGAAAGAAATCAAAATCTCTACTCGGGCCCACCCAGAGACGCCACTGAACTGGATATGGTTTTTCTCCAGCAGGTTTCGGGGTATTTTGTAGCTTCCAAATTGTATAGTGTGCACACATCATCGACCAGATCAGACACAAGCTATCAGTCTCATATCCAAAATGGCTCTCTGGGCAGAAACACCCAGACGGCCCCTTTTATTGTAAAGCATAACACCTGCCCTTTAATGGGCGTGCAACAGATTACATCAGTAACATATAGAATTCTCATTTGTCGGATCATATAGAATCCCCCCTCCTTCCTGCCCACCTTCTCTCAAGTCCAATGTATAAGCAAGTCTTTGTCTTACGTACTTTCAGTTTTGAGCACATGTTTGTATCTCTTTGTTGTGAGCTGGATTATGGAGAAGTTTCTGTGTGGGGGATGGGAAAGGACTGGGGAAACACTCTATTGAATACAAGCAATAACATATAACACTGTGATTTAACTCTTTCCTTATGCAGCAGAGTTCCACATTAGGCTAAAGTCACAAAACACACATAATACGTCTAGTTTAGTACAAATCGATAGACATTTTACACTGACTTATCATCATGTCTATCACATTACATTCAGCACATGGCTAATTAAGTATTCATTTATTCACTGCACACCCAGGACAGCCCATAGCTGAGAACAGAAGATTTATATCCTGAACTACACTGACACCTACTGGCCATTTCCTGGAAAGACACCCTGCATTGTACCCCGCTATGAAGAGCTCAAATCTCAAAAATTGCAAGCCTGAAATTACAAACCAGATACTCTCCCTCAGGGGCGTAGCTATAGGGGGTGCAGGTGTAGCAGTTACTACCAGGTCCTGGAACCTTAGTGTAGTGGCCAGGTACAACGGGTCCCCTCCTCAAAAGTGTGTATGCTCAGTGTTGTGTTGTCAGTATCTTTTGTGTTGTGTGAGTAGAGTGAATTGCATAACCTGCAGCACTGAATGGGTTAAGTGTCTGGGTTATGTATCTTTTTGTCCATCACGTGACCGTGTTTTGACATATGTGATTGCAAGAAGAGTGAGTTAATTAGTGTGGTTCGTTAGGCGTAGATGACAAGAGTGAGGAGTACAAGATGGCTGTCTGTAGGTACCATCAACTCAGAGACACAGAATGGAGGAAGCCGAGAGGATGACCTAATGGCCAGAAGTTCTGCAGCGAGTTTCTGTCCGTGAGTGTGAACTGGTAGAGACTGAGAGAAAGAAGAAAGTGTTATACCGGGCCAGGACCTACACATAACCGTGACTGAGGTTTTTCCTGTCACCCCGTGAGTTATCCCTGTCGCTTCGCTTGTCAAGAAGCTGCTGAACTGTTCTGTGATTGAAGTTAAGTAAAACAACCAGTCGCCTGTCCATTTCTGGAGGCTGTGTCTTAAACAGTAGCCGTGTGTGGATTTACTCCACCAACTAGGAGTTCCCCCACAGAAGCTGCACGAGAGAGGATCTACTCCACCATCCAGGAATCCCCCACTGCACAAGAAACTGTGGCATCACGAGTATGAAAAGGACTCTGGTAATTCAAAATTGGGTTCCCCATTTATTAACCTGCCCAAGGTCCTGGGACGTGTTACTGGTTACCCTCTGCGTGGGAGGCTGTAGAGCCACCGTGACAAGGCCGAAACTCTACCCTGCCATCTCCTCAGCCGTGGCCCGTTTCTTGGATGCTGCATTAGGGGGCCCAAAGGCCCCTCCATCACATAAGCAGACAAGTATTATAAACACCACATGGTAGGCAAGGGACCCTGCTACAGATTCTAGTTACGCCTCCGCTTTACATTATATATTCACCACAGACCGCTTAAACTCGAAGCACAAATCAATCTACCTGAGACCTCCAGATCAAGCGCTAACATGATAAGAAGCAGCTAAATGAACCCGAGGTGCTTCCCCTGCCTCAGATAAGTGAAGCAATCAATGCAAGTCACCCCCCTCTTATCCAAGATAGGCAAAGTCAACACCAAGCGCACAGTCAAGACCGCTAGCCCACAGAGTTAACCCCTGAAACAACTGAATACCGATGCACAAGCGAAATGGCTGACAACAATAGACCATAAACACTTGAGAAAGCTCAAACAATGAGACCAAAAAACGGAACCCAACAAAGGGGCCTAACCCACTATCTCCGATTATACAAAAGGCCAACCTCAAGAAAAACCCATATGGAGCAAAAGCCCCCAGTTTATCGAGGTCCGTTTGTAGCCACACATTGTCCTTTGTTGCATTGATTATATTGTATAATTTTGTATCATCTGCAAATATCGATATTTTACTGTGCAGCCCCTCTATCAGGTCATTGATAAATATATTGAACAGAATGGGGCCTAATACTGAGCCCTGTGGTACCCCACTAGCGATGGTGGTCCAATCAGAGTACGAACCATTTATTACCACCCTCTGCTTTCTATCTCTGAGCCAATTCTTTACCCAGAGACACATGTTTTCGCGCAGACCGAGCTGTGTCATTTTATATATCAGCCTATTATGCGGCACGGTGTCACATGGTTTAGAGAAATCCAGATATACGAGATCAATAGACTCTCCCAGGTCCAGGCTAGAACTTACTTCATCGTAGAAGCTGATCAGATTGGTCTGGCATGATCGACCCCTCATGAACCCATGCTGGTGAGGAGTTATAACGTTGTTTTCCATCAGGTATTCTAGGATGGCATCTCTCAGAAACTCTGAATATTTTTCCATTTATCCTGTGTCCAGATCTTCTGAGCCTCCATGATCCTGTTACACAGGTGGAAGACAGGATTTCCACCCTAGATGATCTACTACCAGCAGCGGTTCTTTGATCTTAGCCACAAAGCTGAAATGTGGCAACAAAACTACAGTCTATCTAGAAAACCGGTCCCGGAGAAACAACCTCTGCCTTTCCCCAGGATGGTGGGCTCGACCATGCTGGCTGAAAAGGTGTCTGAAGCAGAACAACTTACTATATGTTGACTTTCCCACCCCAATTTCCAAGAGTTCTCGTGTCGTAGCGCTCATAGACATGCAGAGAGAGCACTTGCCCTTTAACAAATAATGCAGGGGAAATCATTGAAGATGATGGAGGGAAGGCAAATCTATTAAATAGTTTCTTTTCAAGCATATTCACAAACGAAAAGGAAATGCCATATGAAATGCAGGGGAATAAAATGAATCCCTCACAAAATATGTCATACTTAACGCAAGAGGAAGTGCAGAACCGATTAAAGAAGATTAAAATCGATAAATTATCAAGCCCAGATGGAATACACCCAAGGATACTAAGGGAACTAAGTGATGCAATAGCTAGGCCGCTATATCTAATATTTCTAGACACTATCAAGACCGGTGTTATACCATTGGATTGGCGCATTGCCAACGTGGTTCCAATTTATAAAAAGGGGACCAAAAGTGAGCCTGGTAACTACAGGCCGGTAAATTTTCGAGGGGATTCTGAGAGACGCCATCGATGAGTACCTCAAGGAGAACAAGGGAATAACTCCTCACCAGCATGGATTCATGAAGGGTCGCTCAAGTCAGACAAATCTGATCAGCTTCTACGATGAAGTAAGCTCTAGGCTGGACCTAGGAGAATCTATTGATCGCGTATATCTGGACTTCTCTAAAGCATTTGACACCGTGCCTCATAATAGGCTAATATACAAAATGAGATGGCTTGGATTGGGTGAAAACGTGAGTAATTGGGTAAAAAATTGGCTCAATGATAGAAAGCAGAGGGTGGTAATAAATGGTTCGTACTCTGATTGGGCCACCGTCACTAGTGGGGTACCACAGGGCTCAGTATTAGGTCCCATTCTGTTCAATATATTTATCAATGACCTGATAGAGGGGCTGCACAGTAAAATATCAATATTTGCAGATGACACAAAATTATACAATATAATTAATGCAACGGAGGACAATGTATGGCTGCAAACTGACCTAGATAAGCTGGGGGCTTGGGAAGAAAAATGTCAAATGAAGTTCAATGTTGATAAATGTAAGGTTATGCACATGGGCAGGAGAAACGGATGTCACCAATATACACTTAATGTGGTACTGCTAAGGAAAAGTGATATGGAAAAAGACCTGTGGGTACTAGTGGATTGTAGACTAAACTGGAGTAACCAATGCCAGTCAGCTGCTGCAAAGGCAAATAAAGTCTTGGAGTGCATTAAAAGAGGTATAGGGGCGAGGGACAAGAACATTATCCTTCCATTATATAAGGCACTTGTCAGGCCTCACATAATAATAATAAAAAACTTTATTTGTATAGCGCCAACATATTCCGCAGCGCTTACATAGACAGGGGATACAGAAAGACAAAAGTACAAACATTACAGAACCACAGTTACATAGTAATCAATTGATGGAAACAATAGGGGTGCGGGTCCTGCTCCAACGAGCTTACATACTACAAGTAATGGGGTGATACAGAAGGTAAAGGGGCTGGAGATGTGCACTGTATGGCGAGGTGGAGAGTGAGGGGTGATATACACATAGACAATGGTCAGACATTTAGCCGTGTGACGGCATAAACAGTATGACTGCAGGAGCAGTTTATGATGGCTAGCAGGGATTGCAGTCAGTAGGTCAGGGAGCATGTTATCAGGCGGAGTACAAAGGGGTTTGTTTAGGGAATTCGGTATGCCTTCCTGAAGAGGTGCGTTTTTAGAGCACGCCTGAAGTTCTGCGAGTCCTGAATTGCTCGGGTAGCCTTTGGTAGTGCGTTCCAGAGGACCGGTGCTGCTCTGGAGAAGTCTTGGAGGCGGGAATGAGAAGTTCGAATTAAAGGGGCGCTCAATCTGGTTTCGTTAGCAGAGCAGAGAGCCCGGGCTGGTTGATGGATTGAGATGAGGGAGGCGATGTAGGAGGGTGCTGCACTGTGGAGGGCTTTGTGGATGAAGGTGGCGAGTTTAAATTGAATTCTGTATTTAACGGGCAGCCAGTGCAGTGACCGGCACAGGGCAGAGGCGTCCGAGTAGCGGCTGGACAGGAAGATGAGCCTGGCTGCCGCATTCAGGATGGATTGGAGAGGGTAGAGTCTGGTGCAGGGGAGGCCGATCAGCAACGAGTTGCAATAATCGAGCCGGGAGTGGATGAGGGCAACAGTAAGCGTTTTTAGCGTGTCCACAGTGAGAAAAGAGCGGATTCTTGCGATGTTCTTGAGGTGCAGCTGACAAGTTCGGGCCAGAGATTGGATGTAGGGGGTAAAAGAGAGATCAGAATCAAATATGACTCCAAGGCAGCGGGCATGTTGTCTAGGAGTTATGTTGGCGCCACACACTGAGATGGAGATGTCAGAAGGAGGTCGGTTAGTGGAGGGTGGAAATACCAGCAGGTCAGTTTTAGAGAGGTTTAGTTTTAGGTAGAGAGAGGACATGGTGTTAGAGACAGCAGACAGACAGTTAGTGATGTTTTGGAGTAAAGGTGCAGAGATGTCACGGGAAGAAGTGTATAGCTGGGTGTCATCAGCATACAGGTGGTATTGGAGGCCAAATCTCCTGATGGTTTGTCCAATAGGGGCTGTGTAGATAGAGAAAAGAAGGGGGCCGAGGACAAAGCCCTGGGCGACCCCAACAGCAAGGGGAAGAGGAGGGGAGGTAGAGCCAGCAAAGGAGACACTGAAAGAGCGGTCAGATAGGTAGGAAGAGAACCAGGAGAGGGCAGTGTCCTTTAGGCCAATGGAGCATAGCATACTGAGGAGGAGTTTGTGGTCAACAGTGTCAAATGCTGCGGAGAGGTCGAGGAGGATCAGTAGGGAGTAATCACCCCTCGATTTGGCTGTCAGTAGGTCATTGGATACCCTTGTAAGGGCAGTTTCTGTCGAGTGTTGAGGTCGAAATCCAGACTGTAGGGGGTCTAGGAGAGAGTGCCCTGATAGGTAGCTTACAAGGCGGGAGTAAACCAGCCGTTCTAGTAGTTTGGAGATGAAGGGGAGGTTTGAGATGGGTCGGTATTTGGCAGCATCAGTCGCGTCCAGAGTCGGCTTCTTTAGCAGTGGGGATATGATGATGTGTTTGAAAGAAGAGGGAAAGATGCCAGAGGTCAGAGAGAGGTTGAATATAGTGGTGAGATGGGAGATGACCACTGGGGAGAGGGAACGGAGGAGGTGTGAGGGGAGGGGGTCGCTAGCGCAGGTGGTGGGGCGAGCAGAGAAGAGCAATTTGGAGACTTCTTCCTCTGTCGCTGGTCTGAGTACAGACAGTGAGCAGGAGCTAGATGCAGTGCTGACAAGACTAGGGTCGGGGCTAGTCTGGGATTGGGAAGTTATTTCCTGACGGATGTCATCAATTTTCTTTTTGAAGTAAGCAGCCAACTCTTCAGCACTGAGATCCGTCACCGGGGGCTGTGGTTTAGGGCTGAGAAGGGAGTGAAAAGTATCAAAGAGCTGTTTTGGGTTGTGGGATAGTGAGGAGACTAGAGAGATGAAATACACTTGTTTGGCATGGTGGAGGGCAAGGTTGTAGGTTCTGAGCATGAATTTGTAGTGGAGGAAGTCTGCGGACGTTTGCGATTTCCTCCACAGCCGTTCAGCACTTCTAGAGCACCGCCGGATGAAGCGCGTTTGAGGCGTGAGCCAGGGTTGCTGTGGTCTACATCGGATTGCTCGGGTCCTGGGGGGCGCCGCTTCATCCAGGGCATGTTTGAGAGCGGTGTTGTAGTGAGCGGCAGCCAGGTTGGGGCAGGTGAGGAGAGAGATGGGGGACAGAGAGGACTGTAGGGATTCAGCAAAGTTCTGGGTGTGAATGGCCTTAAGGTTCCTGTAGGTACTGTAGGTAGGTGGGTCTGGAGAGATGTTAGGGAGCGTGACAGAGAAAGAGAGGAGGTTATGATCCGAGAGCGGGAGAGGGGAGTTAGTGAAGTTGGCAGCAGAGCAGAACCGGAGGAAGACCAGATCCAGGGTGTTTCCATCCCTGTGAGTGGGAGAGGCTGTGAGTTGAGAGAGACCAAGGGAGGAGGTGAGCGAAAGAAGCTTAGAGGCAGATGGGGAGATGGGGTCGTTAGTGGGGATGTTAAAATCACCTAAGATGAGGGTTGGAATTTCACAGGATAGGAAGTGGGGGAGCCAGGTGGCAAAGTGGTCCAAAAACAGGCGAGCAGCACCTGGGGGGCGATAGATAACTGCTACTCGCATGGACAGCGGGCGGAAAAGCCGTAGCGTATGTACCTCAAATGATGGAAAAGTGAGTGAGGGTACAGGGGGGATGACCTGGTAGGTGCATTTCGGGGAGAGAAGAGCACATACTCCTCCGCCACGCCTGTCATCTGGTCTCGGGGTATGGGAGAACTGCAGGCTATTGTAGGACAGTGCAGCAGGGGAGGCCGTGTCAGACTGCTGTATCCACGTTTCTGTGAGAGCGAGCAGGTTTAGAGATTTAGCAGTAAAAAAGTCGTGGATAGTGGGGAGTTTATTACATGCTGACTGGCAGTTCCAGAGTGCACATTTAAAGGAGTCAGGGGAGGGTATGCATGGGCTAGCAGTTGGGCTTGGGGATTTTATTAGTGAGCCCGGTAGGGGGTAATAGCTAGGAGCAGTGGAGGGCGGGCCAGGATTGGGAGAGATATCCCCAGCAGCTAGTAACAGCAGAATAGTTAGGGTTAGCAGATGATTAGGAGATTTATGAGGAAGACTGTTATTTTTGTTAGTGGCACTAGGGGGTTTGAGGCTAAGCAAGAAGGTAGAGAGTGCATGCGAGCTGTGCATAGGTGAGGACAGGAGAGAGGGGCTAATGTGAATAGAGTGCCCCAGAGGTTGGCACTTGAAAGAAGTTCTGAAACTGAGAGCAAGAATGAGAACAGAAGTGACAACATTAGCGATAGCTTTTAAGTGTAAAGCATTAAGGCAGAGTTTGTGGCCTACCTGTCGAACTGCCATGATGGAACTGTATCATACTTTCTCAGCTCATACTTTAATACAGCTCATTCGCGTGGCAGCCACCCGCGTGGCATGCAAGCTTACACTGATATTATAGTGAAAGTTTAAGGTACGACTAGGAAACAGCTGGGAGTGGCTGATCAGGTTCCAATTGACTAGCCAGCTTACTTTAGCATTGCAAACCTAATGACCAAAAGGGGGGGGGGAGTGAAATTTATTGCTCTCCTTAGATAAGGAAAGCATCTCTGCAAGGATGGGTGAAAGATGCCATTTGGGGGAGGTGGATGGCAGAGGTGACTAAAAGTAAAGTTTCATTTACCGATGCAAACAGATGAAATGCAAAATACACAATTCACAGCAAGCAGCACAGAGGATTTAAGCAGAGGGAGATAGTTGGAGTTCAACTTGGAGTGGGATGGTGCAGAAATGAACGTACCAATGCAAACAGATGAAATGCAAAATACACAATTCACAGCAAGCAAGCAGCACAGAGGATTTAAGCAGAGGGAGATAGTTGGAGTTCAGCTTGGAGTGGGATGGTGCAGAAATGAACGTACCGATGCAAACAGATGAAATGCAAAATACACAATTCACAGCAAGCAGCACAGAGGATTTAAGCAGAGGGAGATAGTTGGAGTTGAGCTTGGAGTGGGATGGTGCAGAAATGAACGTACCGATGCAAACAGATGAAATGCAAAATACACAATTCACAGCAAGCAGCACAGAGGATTTAAGCAGAGGGAGATAGTTGGAGTTCAGCTTGGAGTGGGATGGTGCAGAAATGAACGTACCGATGCAAACAGATGAAATGCAAAATACACAATTCACAGCAAGCAGCACAGAGGATTTAAGCAGAGGGAGATAGTTGGAGTTCAGCTTGGAGTGGGATGGTGCAGAAATGAACGTACCGATGCAAACAGATGAAATGCAAAATACACAATTCACAGCAAGCAGCACAGAGGATTTAAGCAGAGGGAGATAGTTGGAGTTCAGCATGGAATACTGCGCACAGTTCTGGTCACCGGTGCTCAGGAAAGATGTTACAGTACTGGAGGGGGTTCAAAGAAGGGCAACTAAACTAATAAATGGAATGACGGGACTGGAATAACCAGAGAGGCTATCCATACTGGGACTATTTACTCTAGAAAAAAGACGGCGAGGGGTGATCAAATAACTATGTATAAATACATGAGGGGACAATACAAGGATATCTCCCATGATCTGTTTATACCCAGGACTACGACGGTAACAAGAGGGCATCCGCTACGTTTAGAGGAAAGCAGGTTTCATCACCAACATAGAAAAGGGTTCTTTACTGTAAGAGCAGTTAGACTGTGGAACTCTCTGCCTGAGGAAGTGGTGATGGCAAAATCCATAGAGGAGTTTAAAAGGGGACTTGATGTCTTTCTGGAGGGGAAGGATATTACAGGTTATAAATCTAAGGTTAATTGTTAATCCGGGTATATAGGCAGGTAGGAACTAATAGGGGTTGGTCCAGGGATTAGTCTGATTGCCATTAGGGAGTCGGGAAGGAATTTTTTCCCCAAAAGGGCTAATTGGCTTCTGCTCTTGGTTTTTTTTGCCTTCCTCTGGATCAACAACACAGGGAGGATAAACAGGCTGGACTAGATGGACATTGTCTTCATTCGGCCTTACGAACTATGTTACTATGTATTAAGTCATATTGATTATGTTTTGGGGTCTCCATCCTTGCTCCCTAGCATCTCAGCGATTTCACACTTGTTGAGGGTAATGTCTCATATCTCCCTGATCTGGTTGGAACCGTCTTTGTCCATCCGGAAGGTGGAAGATTCACCCCATCTGGGAGCCTCTTATCATATCGCAGATTGCAGATGTTCCCAGCGGCACATGCCCGTCATCCTGAGAATCTTTTGGTATGGGACAGTTTTAAATCTTATTTACCAAAATGTATAAAATCCATCATTTCCATTATCAAAAAGGTCACAGCTCAAGGGGCACAATGTGTTGCTCTGGACCGAGCTTATATAGATGACCCTACGGATATTAAGAAAAAAACGCTGATTGACACCCAGCAGAGAAGAGCAGATTTCAAACTTTTCTAAATAGCCGGTCAGCTAAGATTCCTGAGACATTGGATCACAGACAATCCTTTGCCTATCCTGTCCTCTATGCTGGGCAATTGTTGCCTATCCATAGACTGGCCACTCGGGTCTGGAGACTGGGTAACAGGTGACTGGCCATAAGGAGATCCCTCTTCAAACTTCAGTATGGGGTAATAATGGCCTCTCGCAACTCCAAAATTTACCAGATCTGGGATACTGGATTGGGTTTGGAGTCACCTCCCTGGAACAGGTTTATATAAATGGCTCCTTTGTTTCCTTAGAACGGCTTCAATAATCACACCAAATCCCTAGATCAGGCTTGTATCGATATTTACATTTAAGACCTGCGCTTTCTGCTCAGTTACCTGAGTCACGTCCATCCATTCCTGCATACCCGTTATTCGGAGAACTGCGTATGCAGGGTCCTAGAGTCCTCATATCAGCGTTATATACTCATCTTCTAAAGTGTATATATGCACTTTTGGATTGAATAATATAAGTGGAAAGAGCCCATCCCATCACTAACTAGCGAAGACTGGAGTGCAGCCATATCATCCATTACCTCAGTATCACCAGCAGCTAACAAATGTGTCCAGCTGTATATCCTTCATCAATGCTACCTCACACCGACTAGACTCCTCACAATGGGTAGAGTTCTTACATCCAATGCCTTAGATGCTCACTGCCTAATGCAACTTTTATGCACTTGATATGGATTTGCCCCACAGTTCCAGTCTTTTGGTCCGAGGTGATAGATCTACTCAGCCAAGTAATTGGCATATCAGTACCCAAATACCCCTAGCGGGTGTCTATTGGGTTTCCTTGATGAGCAGCAATACAAACCTCACACTTGTATATTTCTCAAGGAGATCTTATTTCTTGCGTTGAAAGCTATTGCAATAACATGGATGGACAGCCCCTCCCCGGCACTTGCCCAATGGGACAATAGGGTCAATACTATAATCCTATATGAAAAAAGTGTATAAAAACAGGAGATGCCCTGATAAATTTTCCATAGTTTGGGTGCTGCAGTGTCGTTCATCTGCTATGACACTCACGTAAAATGCCTTTCCTCATCCACATAGTTCACTACAACCCAGTGAAGCTCCAACACAAAGTAAAGTTCACTAAATTCATTTTTATTAGTAAGCACAATGTGGTCGGACCCCCAGAGAGGGACTGTTTATACAATCTATGTACACAAATGTTTGAGGTCTTTACAAGCTCTACTGTTATAATGTTTGTTTCAATTAAAAATAAATAAGTTAAAGTACATCTGGTCTCCCGAGGACCGCCGGATCTGTGTAACACTTTGCTGTATCTTTCCCCACCCATCTAACATTTCCTCTGTGATTGTCTCCTCTGCCGGCTGTTCGCACACCGACCTTCAGGGGTGACAGTGAGGGAACGGGAGCTAGAAGAGTATAAAAAGCACATTAAAAACAAATAAAAACATGCCAGAATTGCAGATTGCTAATCTCGCCCCTAAAAAAACAAAAAGGAATAAAAACTGATTGACGCCTTGTGTTCCCAAAAGTGGGATCAGTGAAGACTAGAGTTTATCCTGTAAAGAAGAAGCCATCATAGTCATTGTTTGCACAGGGCAGAATTTGCTGCGGAGGGTCTGCTGTGGACGTTTAGTGCACAGAATCAGCTATATGACATTTGATGCATATAGATGTCCTATAACCTTCTAGTCCTGCTGTGTTGGGGATTCTTATACCATCTGTGGTCATTATGAGATCTGTTTTGCAGCTCCTTACATTGCAGGGTGAAGTTCCTTTTTGTGTAACAGTTAATGTAATGAACTGCTGATCAAATCTTTTCTCACATTTAGAGACGGACTGTAACAGCGGGAAGGGTCGTCCTTCTGTGGTTTTCTTAAGTCCCACCATCTATAATGTAGCGCTCAGTCACTGTTACCCTGTGAGAGTTATGAAGATGTCATCCTTCTCTGCTCTTTCATCTCTCCCAGTTCCTTCATATTCTGAATTCTTCCATGGTTTCCTCCATATGCTGTGAATCATGTTGATGAGATTCTTCTCTTTTGTCTCGTCTTCTTGCTCTCCAGAAGGGTCTGTAAGGAGATAACTTGTTATTATCAGAGATCTCTGTGATTAAACTCCACAAGCAGGACTGGGGAAGGAAGGGTTAATGTCTAGAGGTTAGCAGGGGTATTTTACAAGACATATATAGGAGGGGTTTTATTGTGGCTCGACAGCTATAAGTCAGAAAAGCAAGAAGGGCACCTGGTGTAAGCACACAGGCGCAGATGCAACACCCCAGAGGAATACCCCGGGCACTTGACACACGTGGAGAGCTGGGAGGTTAAGTGTTGGCTTGTCATGGCCACACTTAACAGGCTCTTTTCCCAGAGGGATGACACGATTGCAGGCCACTGTTGACACCCCTAGGATAGGGAATGCCAATAAACAGGATGACGAGGGTAGTAGTTGCCACGGATGATGCCACCGTTCCCATACACCGGTATGTTACATGGCAGAGAATAAACACAGACACTGATTTTTCTAGTAGCTCGGGTCTCCAGGAACTGTTAGGACCTGGTAGGAACTTTACTTGGTACTTTGGCAAAACAATTATTATACAGCAATTCAGGTACAATTCTTCACAGTGCAAGTAAAAAGGGAATGTCAGGGAGGATACCCAGGATGAAAACGGTCCTGCATTATCTGTCAGGGAGCACTCCAGAGGAGGAAGGGGGTAGGGGTCACTCCACAGACACTCTGGTAGCAGTTAGCTTTTAGTATTTGCACTCCGCATTAGAGGCGCGTGGCTGTGACAACTTAACTAGAGTACTTCTACGTGGTGATCATTGATCTGGACAGCCGTGTAGGAAAACTTGTAAACCTGAATTTGTACCTCTGCACTGGCTTTGTCGGTAAAAGTGATTACTTACAAGTGCTCTCTATATTAGGCCTGGGACTCACTCCACTCACATTCAGATTTCAGTTGCTAAGGGATATCTCTCCTTCTCTTCCATCTTCACCACAAGGAATCTGAAGGTGCTTCCATGTGGCTCTGTGTTTGGTGGTAATTTGGAACTCTCTGAACACCAGAAGATGGACTCCTTTCTCTCAAACACGCCTATTTATACCCTCTTTCATACCACATGACATGACATTCACAGCAGACTATGATTTTATTGGAGTTAACCTCTCAAGCACCGCAGCTGCGCAACACACACACTAGAAATAACAAGAAAAGCTTTGCACAGTGCATCCACATGGGACAAACATGTATGACATTTATGGAGGGGAACAGGATGATGTTCTGGGACACTACACAGATATCACAGCTGCAGCCAGTTGAAGGATAACACAGAAGCACTCCTGCTGTAAATATGTGTATGGTCCAAAGGACCTTGTGTACTGCTCACCGTGAACAGTCGTGCACATGATTATAGCAATGTCTTCTACATCACCCTTGTTCATATACTCATACATGATCCTCCTGATCACAGCACTCCATATTAATATCTCCAGGCTACATGCAGATTTCACTAAAGATTGGCCCACTGATTCCCCTGGTGCATTACAGTGGATGGACGCCCGTAAAGTTCACCTTCCCCCTTATATAACTAGTGCTGACTGCCAGAAAAGTGTAGTGGCCCAGTATATTCATTTCTGGCCCCCTCCATAATGTCATACATGTCGTGTCTTTTGTAGGTGCGCTGTGCCAATTGTCTAGTCGTTCTGTTGTGTGTATTGCACAGCTGCAGCAAATGAGGAGTTAAGTGGTTGCATGAGCCTGGGAGATGTTTGTAATGTATCAGTTATGTCCTGTCACGTGATCCATGTTGTCTATAAATATGAGTATTTTGGCTGTGGTAAAGTGTCTATTCTATTCTTTTGGGTTCCTGTGAGAGAGTTCCAGCCACATGGGGGTTCCTTCAACACCCATGTGGTGAAGAATGGAGGAGGAAGAGCGGTTCCTGATGTTCTTTGTGCCAGTGACCATGGAGGAATGAGAGTCCCAAAAGAGAGATAGAGAGTGTGAGCATGTTGGTGGTGAGTGAAGGCCCAGCCCTTGTGCAGTGGTACTCTTGTGCTGCTTTCCTACGCAGCCGTACTGTACTCTGAGAGAAGTACTAAAATTCTGCTGTTTTACACGGCCTTCCTGTGCCCTGGGATCACTGTATAGAGGTACTAAAGAAGATTCTTGTTGTCCTGCACATCTATCCTGTGCAATTTGTGACTTTCACCCAGTGTTTGAGGCCCTGACCGTTCCCAGGGACCTGAGGTACGTTATACAAGTCTGCAGCTCATTTATTTACCACGAGGGTGTTTCTGGTGGGTAACAGAATGGTGGCGTCACCCATGACAACGCCTATACCTGTTCACAAGTTTATTGGGCAGCCCTGTACAAGGCTATGTGCGTCCCTCCGGGAGAAAGCGTGGTAAGTGCCGCCATAACAAGCCACCATCTTGCCCTCCCAGCTCCTCAACGTACACCCTATGTCCGGGGTCACCCTACAAGACACTGCACAAGACTCTCGGACATCCTCATTAATAAGACAATTGCTTCCATTAAAAACAGAGATTACGAGTACCGTTCTCTGATGAGCTGCTGCTCCGTCCTCCGTATTCTTTTGAGTGGTTATTTCTCTCCACATGTCTGCTGGTCTTCCAACACTGGTAATATAAGGCATGTTACAGGTCATGTGACTGCATAGCACACGGAAGTCACAGGTCATGACTCTACACTGTAGTCATGTCATTAGTGCCCCCCCTACCCTATTACAGGTGTTTAAAAGGGTATGTGAGGACACACAGAGATGACAAGTGTGAATGTGGTTCTCATAGAAACAAGGATAGGTCATCAATAGAAATAGCCCAGCAAAAACTCTTTAAAGGGGTATTCCCACCTAAACCCAAGATGGTCAAGATGGAAATATCCATCAGTATGCCGCAGCCATCAGTGGCCAGAATTACAGAAACGGACAAACTGGCTTTTCTATACAGTTTCTGCAACTCCCATTCATTTCTATAAGAGATACAGAAACTGCATAGAACAGTCAGTTTAGCTGTTCCCTTAATCTCAACCACCAATGGCCGCAGCATGCAGATGACTGACTGAGATAGGAACATCCTTGTAAAGAAAATCTGTCATAGAGTATAAGCACCATAAACTAAGTTATAATCTATAGTTAAGGAGACGTGGGGGAAGCGGGTGGGGTGTGGGGTTTGGAACGCCTCTTCCTGCAGCATCCCTCACCAGAGTCAGCATCTGCACAGCATCCCTGACTCTTTTCAGAAGGCTGTGCGCACAGACTGGTCATAGGAATGAATGAGAATGTGCACAATCAGGTGGAAGAGAGTCAAGCTTGTTGTGCCGACTTTGCCTGGAGACACGGCAGGAACAGACTCCACGCCATACTTAAGAGTGTGTATATTCTGTAATGCTGCAGCGTCTCATGAGGGTTCTGGGCATCTCTGTAGGGTGATAGGTGATGTGTAGTGACCATCAAGGAGAGCAGTGCTGAATGATGGGGGTCCTGTGTGACTGTACACCATGGAGACCCTCAGAGTGACACAGATACAAAGAGAGCCCAAGTAGTTGTAGAAAGTGGCAGCATAGATGGTGGTCTTTTAGTTAAAAAAAAATAAACTTTTATTTATTCCATTAAAACGACGTTTCGGCCGAAACAAATGGCCTTTTTATCTTGGCTGAAACATCGTTTTAATGGAATAAAGGTTTCTTTTATTAACTAAAAGACCACCATCTATGCTGCCACTTTCTACAACTACTTGGGCTTGGATATTTGTGGATATCTTGGGTTCAGGCCGCCATTAAGTGTCTCTGCATCTGGCTTGCCTCCCACTGATTGTGGTACACTTCGAGTGCCGTGGTACCTGCTGACCTTACAGAGACAAAGAGATTCTCACCTTTACTAACAGAATGATGATAATTATCATCAAGACCAGAAATACCCCAGCAACAGCGTCAGCAAGTAGAAGCGGAGAGGACAGAGCATCTGAGGAGATAAGCACACAGGAGATCAGTTATAATCACCGTCTGTGTCCGGCCTACATATTTATAACACGATGAGACAATTTAGGACACTTTGGGTAAAATGCATCAGTTTAAGCAGTTTCCTGGAAATGGAAATTACAACCAACAATGGTGATACCCAAACAGCAGTAACTACAGGAGACGGGGGTCCGGGATCTGAGGAGTAACACACGGGGTCTCCGTTATAATCGCAGCGTTGTGGTGTTTTTTTTTTATACACACAGAACTGAAAAATGTTGCAGCCCGATGTACGTTTAGGAGAAGACTACAGATAAACAGGAGCAAGTCTAGTAATACAGTGTTGGGACTATAACTATTTTTTCGACATTTTACTCCATAGAATTCTCACCAACACTTCAAAACAAGTTTACACAAAAACTTAGAAAAGGAAAAGAAATGCTCCAACTGTCCCCCGACTGTCTTCAAATGCAGAACCACCCCCCCCCCCCCCTCACCCTCCAAGACAGAAGCAAGACTGCATGGACCTACCGTACAGCAATGAACGCAGAGAAGGCTCACACAGTGATAGAAAGTATAGGGGTAGATTCTACACAACAAAACCGCGAGGCGGCAGCACCCGTCAGATCAGTCATAGATTGTACTTGTGACATTTTATTTAGTGACTTTTCAGTGGCCTGATCCAATATATACATTATTATGCCAGTTCTATGTATTGGCTGCCCTCTGTGATGACAGAAAACTACAAAATTACACTTTCTAAATTTGCCTCATCACAAAACAGGTGAGCGTCACATAATATCCATGTTATATTACACAACATATCAGCCGGATCGTCTTGTGATGATATAAAGAAACTAAAGTCTGTGTGCAATAAGTGAGGACTGAGGGTATCACAGTAATACCCTCTTACCTGTAATCTCCACTACATGGGGTATAGAAGGTGTGAGGTCAGTATAATACCCCAGTAATACCCTCTTACCTGTAATCTCCAGTACATGGGGTATGGAAGGTGTGAGGTCAGTATAATACCCAGTAATACCCTCTTACCTGTAATCTCCAGCAGGTATTCTTTGGTCCTCTCACTGACTGGGTTGGTGATCCGGACACGGAGTCTTCTTCTGGTATCTTCTCTCTGGGCACTGGGGATAATCAGCGTCCTATTGTCATCTATCAGCCGGTATCTGTGGGGAAGAGACCCCCCGTCCACCTCCCAGGTCAGAGCCGCCTCCTCTCCAGAGAACTGGACGCTCACAGCAATGTCCTGACCGAGCCGGCTGGAGTTACTGGTTATGTTGGAGATGAGAACTGGATCTGGAAGTATCAGGAGAAGGTCGGTGGCCATCAGTAATGGGACATCAGCATGGACATGAATCTAGGTACCTGCCCCCTATACTGACCATCAATCATGTGATCTGCAGCCCCTTCCCCATATACAGTCACCAGTGACTACTAATCCTGTGTTATCAGCCTCTATTACAGGAGGACAGAATTCAGGTTTCCCACAGAGGACAATAGAGAAATGTCTCCTGTGATCCACCAGCTCTTACCTAGTACAGTGATGGCTGTAGAGCGCCGGAAGCCTCCTGAACTGCTGTGACGCCAGAGAACATACAGACCGGAGTCGTCCTTCCTGGCATCTGTCAGCCTCCAGCACCCGCTGCTTGTGTTTAGGTGGATTCTGGGGCCAAAGTGATTATGGGACCAACTATTATCACACCACAACTCCAGTAGATAAGTCTCTTCATCTCCACATACTCTGTACAGCTGTAGGACATCTCTTGTATGAGGACATTTCATGCTGCAGTCAGTGATGTCTGATCCTCTCCGCAGATAGACTGATGAGACGGATGTTATGGTCAGGATGATGAGGACAACTGTGAAGACACAAATATGGAGACAAGTATCAATGAAGCAGAGTTCCTCCTCTCTGGAGACATCCTTGTACATTTCCTCCAGGCTGCACTCAGTTCGCTCATTACTAAACCTTGGTTAAAGGAATGCTTGACAAAGATCTTGTTTAAGATCGAAACGTTGCAACTTCTTTTACAAATGGAGGAATAAAAGCTTTGGTTTTATTTGCATCTACCAATGCTGCTGCGGACTTTATTTATTTCTGCTTGCTGCCTTCTTGGAGTTTTTGGATCCGGACTCCTACTGCGGTGTGCATTCAACTACCTGGTCCTACCTTATTGGTATTGTGGAGCAATGCTGCTTGTGACCAATTTATACGAGATAAATGTTGGAAACAATGTGGTTATAGCACAATCCCATTTAACTCAAAGAGGCACAAGACATGTTTTGAATGGCTGTGATTGGTTAATCAATCACCAGCTCTGATTGGCTGAGGCGGCGGTCAATGAACCAATCAGAGCAGTCACTTGCTAGAGTTGGGGTATTCAAGCCCCGCTACCAGGAAGAAATGCTCTATCAGTGTTCAGAACTACACGGAAACCTGAAGCAGCGCCGCAGCCCAGCGCGAGGGACCCAGATGCCGCCTGCAAGGTATTTTCTTTTACTTCATGTAGTGTATCTAAGGCTTATTTTGGGGGGAGGGCTTATATTTCAGCCCCCCCCCCCTCTCCCCCAGAAAATCAGGGTACGGCTTATTAGCAGGGTAGGACTTATTTTTGGGGAAACATGGTACCATTGGGCTCTGCTATTTCTTTCCATAAAAGTCATCTGTTTCTCTGGCAACAAGCAGCAAACAACCAGAGGAATCAATATCTGCAATATCTGGAGGACGGAGCATTTTTGAGATACACATCTTATAGGTGAGTGCATTGTTTAGTGATTTTGAACACACTGAAGTAGGATTACCAAGATGGAAATACCCCTTTAGGAGCATCTCTGGCCTCTGTGCATCTGACCGTTATCTCTATAGCAGCTATGAGCTGGCACAGATTGCACTATAATTTACACCACTTTCCAATGTAAGTTATAGTAAATCCGCTGGAGGCCGCACCCTGAGGCGAAGTCCATCCACTTTTTACAGAAAGTTTTAATACCGATCAATAAACAGGCTACACGAGCGGACTGCGAACTCTGTCACCATTCGCTTGTGTGAACGAGAAATCGCTCAGTGTACAATCACTCCGGGGACGCTTTCACACGTTTGAAAGAAAGAAAAAAACTGCACAAGATTTGTGCGATGTGAGACGCATGAATATAAACCCCATTCTCTTGAATGGAGTCATTCACATGAATAACGTTTTCCTGCCCCGCATGGCGGCATGCTCAGTCTTGGAACGCATCACCCATTTTTTTCAATGAGACAGGAAAACATATCACATGCGATGTGCACGTCAGTGCGAGGAGAAGTTTCCCTTTGAAAGCAGTGGGAAACACTTGGAGATGTATTATGCATTAACCCTTTAGTGACGGCCCCATTGTGTTTTTATGTCCTATCTAAGTGGGCTTTAATCCTCAGGGACATAAAAACATGCATCCCCTGAGGATTAAAGCCACGTGGGCTGTGGACACGATAGCTCCATGCTGTTGGTTACCGGAGGTAGTCGACAACATGGAGCAGTCATGGGGGGGCTGCAAGGAGCCCCCCTGGGCATTGCGATCAGCACTTTCTAACGGATAGCGCTGATCGCAATAAAGTCAATAAAAAGTTTTAAAAAGTTAAAGATTGAGCTGCCCTTATGGATCAGATTCATGGGGGCAGCTGAGAGTACTCACCCCGCTCCACCGTGATGTCCTGCGGTGATCTGGTCCTCCAGCACCTGACGCTAGTCTTCTGCGCATGCACACCAGCTGTCATTACGTCAGACGCATATGCAGAAGGTTGGGAGCCCCGGCAAATTTGAAATCTCCTGGCTCCTGAAGGTAGCCGCGAAGCAGGAGATGTCACTGCGGTCCCCGGGCCCGTGATCGCTGGTATCCAATTAAAACACAGAAAAGTTTTTAAAAAGTTAAAAGTTTCAGCTGCTCTCATGGATCGGATGCATGGGGGCAGCTGAAAATACTCATCCCTGTCCTCCGTGATGTCCCGCAAATTTAAAATCAGCCTGCACCCGGCTGTCAAAGATAACCAAGTGCAGGGAGATGTGACCGAGGACCACTGTATGGGGTTCCCGATCACATGATCACTGTTATCCATTGGATAACAGTGATCATGGAAAGTTAAAAAAAAGTTAAAATGAAAAGTTTAAAAAGTTACAGTTTCATCTCCCCTTATAGATCGCATCCGTAAGGGGAGATGAAATTACATAACTCCATTCCCCAGATTTGTCTCACAATGGGACACGTGCAAAAGTCGAGCATTGTCCATGAAATTTTAAATCTCACTGTTCCTGGCTAGCCGAGAGCCAAAGGTAGCCGAGACCCTGGAGATGTCACGGGGAGCTGCGGTAAGCGGTATCCAATGTATAACGGCGATCACGTAAAAGTACAAAAAAAGTTAAAGTTTAATCTCCCCTCACCGATGCTGTCAAAATACTCCTGACCCCCTCAGTGAATATATTAAGGGGTGTAGTTTTTAAAATGGGGTCATTTGTCGGGGTATCTATCATTCTACAAGCCTTTACAATCTTGGCTTGGTGCAGGAAAACAAAGTGTTCCTCAAAATGTTAATAAGTGTTAATGTTAAATTTGTACGTCTCCTAAATGGTTAAGCAAAAGGGTTTTCAAATGTGCATCCAGAATAAAGTAAACAGATGGAAATATATATCTTATCAAAAATGTGTACAGTATGTTTGAGATATCGCAATTGAAAATGTTTTAAAAAAATGATAATTTTTTCCAAATCTTCCCAATTTTGGCGCTTTTAATTAATATGCTTGAAATCTATCGGTCTATTTTACCACCTAAATGAAGTACAACATGTGTCAGAATCACATGAACATGCAAAACCTTTATGGAGTTAAAGCGATGCATCAGATTTCCAAAATTTAGCTCCATCACTGAGGTGCAAATAGGCTTCGTCACTAAGGGGTTAAACTATAGCAAATAACACTGTGGTCCATTCCATAATCAGCCACTACTAAGAATCCTTTTACACGTTCAGTCGCTGCATACAATGTTTAGGAATCTGAGTGATTCTGAACCATAATCGTCCCGTGTAGAAGGGCCGTAACTCATGCTCAAACTAAAGAGTGACAGCTTACCCTTCCTGACTACGCTCCCATCTGCTCCTTTGGCTTGCTACTTCTTGTCTGTTGTCTTTTCGATGTCCCTTGGCCTTATTCTTGAGGCCGCTCTCCCACAGTCCGCATTTTACAGCGATTAGTGCGGCGTTTGAATGCGGTACAACGTCTCCATTGATTTCAGTGGGGTTTTGCAGACTAGCGCTCGAACGCGTCACCGTCTGCTCTATTTTCATGTGTTTTAGCGCTTTTTAAAGCTCCTCATCACCCATTACAATGATGGGGTGCGTTGTTGAAAAACGCTGTCAAAACGCAAAAGAATTATTTTGAAAATGCAGTGCGATATTGCGGTAAAATATGCAGTTTCAAACGCCGCTGTTTTGGTATGTTGTTTGGTTCTTTATACCCAGCCTGTCTTCAGGGAGCGGGATACAGCTGAAACAATTGTATCAGCTGTATCCCGCTGTGAATCCCTGATAACTGATCTTTAGCATGCTGAAAAGACAGCGACGGCTTAACGAAAACTGCAGGATGTCCGTGTAGTTGCACACAACGATTATCGCTCAAAATACGGCTGTGAGCGAATTCTGAGCGATAATCGTTGTGTCTAAAAGGGCCTTTAGAGCAGGAGGGAGATAAGAAGGGTAAATAGTGATGTGCGAAGGAGAGGTGGGGTTTAATACAAGGGAAGATTATATTAGAAAGATATAGAAAAGCCGGATGAAGAAGAAGGATATAGAAGGAAGAACTGTAATAAGAAAGATATAAGAAAACAAATATATATATACAGAAGGATAGAGACAGAAGATTATAGAGGAAAGTTAGAGAAAGAATTGTGAATAGAGAAGGAAATTATTTATTTGAAGAAAGCAAATATTTCTCCCATCCTAAAACTCCAGGAAGGACCTCTGCTACCTGTCAGCTGCCTAAAGTCAATGAAAATTAGGAATAAACGTGAGTTCTATGCTTTTACCCGTTACCCCGACTCCTGGAGCTCCTTCCCACCTGACCACCTCCATAGCATTGAATACTACACCTCCCTCCAGGGGAAGGGACTACAACCCCCAATATCACCAGATCCCCTCACAAAGACTTTGTTCACAGCGGGCTCAGGTCTGGCTATGAACTGGCGTCATGATAACAAATATCATCATTCCCTACTAGATGACGAGTAGTGGGCATTTAAACGCAACGCCAAATATTCTGTCGGTCGCCACCTGCTTAGGTGACAACAATATGTCCGCCGCCCCGCCACGGCCTCCTGTTCCTAATGGTGCACCACAATTAGATCTGCTAGCAGATATCAATGATTGCAACTGTATTGTAATGCCGCATTTACATGGGACGACTGAGGTCACCGCTAGTTCATGCTGAATGTTTAGATAAGCAGATCATCGCTGAAAATCGCTAATGTCGTATTTACATGGGACGATTATTGCGCAAAATTCACAAATAAACGTGTGACAATCACTGCGTCCAAATACAAACCCATCATTAATATTTGTTTACTCTTCGGGGGAGGGGGAATCGCAGAATGCTCTATTTTAGTGCGGGCGCACACGGACGGCTTCCATTGAAGTCACTGGATTGCGAGGGTTCTGTCGCCCGTACACAATTAACATTGCATATGAGCAACGGGAACGCTCGCAACTTCAAAAGTAATTTGATAGAAAAGCCGGAATGCCGACAGGAGGGGAGAGATCTTTCTTCCTCGTGGACGACACGCTGTACATAGTGTAGATCTGAGGAAAAAAATACATCCGTGATCTACCGCAAATACTTTCCGTGATCAGAGGCTTTCTGCTGTGGAAATCTGCATGTGGAATCCGACCCGTTAGTGTGAGCCGGCCCTCGTCTCTCGCCCACTGTCAGCCTGCATAAAAATAATGGCTGCTCGCTCACGTCTCGGTGCATCTAAAGGCTCCCCGCTCCGTGTTAGGGTGCGCTGCGAGAGTGAGTGAGAGGGCATGATTAGGAAATCAATGATTTTTAATGATTTCATTCTCATTTGCGATGTTTTCACGCCTGTGATGCTGCGTTAAAAAAATGTGGCCGGTGGTGGAAGCAGCAGCAGCGCCGGCCTATTGATAGCAATGGGAGAACATCGCGATCCCCTGCTGCAGCTGTAACAGCCACGCCGGGGATTCTTTCTTACCCGCAGGGAAGTGAGGCGGCTTCCATGTGAAAACACCTCGCATCTAGGTGGTTTTAGAATTATGACGCGAGCGTGATTCACGGCCCGATATCGCCCTCGCTAGTGTGCCGGAGCCCTTAGGGTTTCTGTCCACGGGTGATTGTGCACTGCGTTATCCGCGGCAATAATCTGGCCGCGGGGTACGCAGTGGATGCTTTTCATAGCGTTGCTATGGAAAGCACAGCCCCCTCTCCACGAGTGGAGAATCATGGCGATTCTCTGCTTGCGAGACTCAAATTGCAGCATGCCGCGATTCTCCACAGTGAGCCTGTCAGATTGGCTCTCCGCAGAGAACTGAAAGATCTCTCCCCTGCTCCCAGGGGGCGGAATATTGCTAGTGATATTCCGCAACGCCCGTGGACAGGAGCCCTTACTCACAGAATATGATGCACAGAGCGCGGATTAAGTGAGAAGTGGGCGATATTCAGCGGTGATCTGCCGGTCTAAACGTTCAGTATGATCGTGGACAGATAGCGGAGACGTCACCCGCGCAGTTTATTTAGCCGACAGTCATCCCGTGTAAACGGGGCATAACGTCCCGCTCAGCGCTTCACATTCTGTGTTATTACACGGAGCGTTTAGACGCAGCGAGGAGTCAGCGAACGGCCGTGGGTTTTATGCTGGTTGGAAGTCAGCGACAAACAGAAGCCAATCGGATCCTGCAGGACGGCTTCATGTTTAGATTTAATGATTATCACACATTTTCACTTCTTTGAACAAATCTTGTGTTAGTCCTACAGACATGGGGGGGGGGGGGGCGGTATAATACTGCACAGAGGAGCGAGACAGTAGAATGTTCTGCAAACAGCGCCTCCTGCAGGCTTGTCCCATGTACTGCAGGCTTGTGTCACATGTACTGTACATGAACTGCACAAGCCTCCAGCCCTCTGCACGGCCACGAGCAGGACGCCCCCTCCGGTACTGACTGCGGCCGCTGTGCCCCCTATTATCAGAGCACTTGGTGAGGAGGGTCTGCAGGTATCAGCAGGTCGTCATATGTCAGCTAGAAGAGCCGGGACATGGGGAGAGTGCTGCCGGGAGATGGGAGAGCGGACACTTACCGAGCAGCGCCGACATCACGGAGGAGACACTTCAGTAGAGATGAGCGAACGTACTCGTCCGAGCTTGATATTCGTGCGAATATTAGGGTGTTCGGGATGCTCGTTACTCGTAATGAGTACCACACGGTGTTCCGGTTACTTTCAGTTTCCTCTCTGAGACGTTAGCGCGCTTTTCTGGCCAATTGAAAGACAGGGAAGGCATTACAACTTCCCCCTGTGACGTTCAAGCCCTATACCACCCCCCTGCTGTGAGTGGCTAGGGCGATCAGATGTCACCCGAGTATAAAAATCGGCCCCTCCCGCGGCTCGGCTCAGATGCCTTGTGAGTTAGCTGAGGGACAGTGGTATCGTGCTGGAGCTGCTGTAGGGAGAGCGTTAGGAGTTAGTGTAGGCTTCAAGAACCCCAACGGTCCTTCTCAGGGCCACATCTAATAGTGTGCAGTACTGTGTTAGCACTGTATTTTATTATTTTTTTTTCAAAATTGGATCTGCAGAGCATTGCGCCCTGCAATAGGGACAGAAGTGGTGGTTAGGCAGGGAGAGTGTTAGCGTGAGTGTAGGCTTCAAGAACCCCAACGGTCCTTTCTAGGGCCACATCTATCCGTGTGCAGTACTGTCCAGGCTGCTGTTAGCAGTGTTGCATTTTTTTTTTTTTTCTCAAAACCGGCTGTGCAGACCATTGCACCCGGCATTAATACTACAGGGATAGAATTGTGTAGGCAGGGCCAGAAGACATACATTATTCATTGAATAGACGCAGTGTGGCTTGTCCTTTGAAAAACAAGGGAAAAAATTCTATTTCGCCTGCCTCTGACAGTACTCAGGGCTCTGGGTACGTGTGTGCTGCGTGCAGAACGTTAAAAAAAATCAGACGCAGCCAGCTACGTTTTACTGCAGGCTTGCGCCAATTTTTTTCCTGCATGGGAAATCCCTGATCTGCTGTAGCGAATAACTTTGCATCACTGCAGTTCTCTGACACATTTGCAGGGCCACAACACAGTTATTAAACTTAGTAGTATTCATTGAATACACGCAGTGTGGCTTGTCCTTTGAAAAACAAGGGAAAAAATTCTATTTTGGCTGCAGGCTTGCGCAAATTTTTTTCCTGGCTTGGAAATCACTGGTAATACAGCATGCTGAGGGGTAGGGGTAGGCCTAGAGGACGTGGACGCGGCCGAGGACGCGTAGGCCCAAGTGAGGGTGTGGGCACAGGCCGAGCTCCTGATCCAGGTGTGTCGCAGCCGACTGCTGCGCAATTAGGAGAGAGGCACGTTTCTGGCGTCCCCACATTCATCGCCCAATTAATGGGTCCACGCGGGAGACCTTTATTAGAAAATGAGCAGTGTGAGCAGGTCCTGTCGTGGATGGCAGAAAGTGCTTCGAGCAAGCTATCATCCACCCAGAGTTCTGCGCCGTCCAGTGCTGCAAATCCGAATCCTCTGTCTGCTGCTCCTCCTTCCTCCCAGCTTCCTCACTCCACTACAATGACACATGCTCAGGAGCGGGAAGACTCCCAGGAACTGTTCTCGGGCCCCTGCTCAGATTGGGCAGCAGTGGTTCCTCTCCCACCAGAGGAGTTTATCGTCACTGATGCACAACCATTGGAAAGTTCCCGGGGTCCGGGGGATAAGGCTGGGGACTTCCGGCAACTGTCTCAAGACCTTTCAGTGGGTGAGGAGGACGATGACGATGAGACACAGTTGTCTTGCAGTGAGGTAGTAGTAAGGGCAGTAAGTCCGAGGGAGGAGCGCACAGAGGATTCGGAGGAAGAGCAGCAGGACGATGAGGTGACTGACCCCACCTGGTGTGCAACGCCTACTCAGGACAGGTCTTCAGAGGGGCAGGCAAGGGCAGCAGCAGGGCAGGTTGCAAGAGGCAGTGCGGTGGCCAGGGGTAGAGGCAGGGCCAGACCGAATAATCCACCAACTGTTTCCCAAAGCGCACCCTCGTGCCATGCCACCCTGCAGAGGCCGAGGTGCTCTAAGGTCTGGCAGTTTTTCACAGAGACGCCTGACGACCGACGAACAGTGGTGTGCAACCTTT
This sequence comes from Eleutherodactylus coqui, assembly GCF_035609145.1. NCBI lineage: Eukaryota > Metazoa > Chordata > Amphibia > Anura > Eleutherodactylidae > Eleutherodactylus > Eleutherodactylus coqui. Next base: position 37,679,802 of record NC_089840.1, read on the forward strand.
GTCGCGCCAAGATTAGCCGGGGAGCCACCACCAACAGCCTCACCACCACCAGCATGCGCAGACATATGATGGCCAAGCACCCCACAAGGTGGGACGAAGGCCGTTCACCGCCTCCGGTTTGCACCGCTGCCTCTCCCCCTGTGCCCCAACCTGCCACTGAGATCCAACCCCCCTCTCAGGACACAGGCACTACCGTCTCCTGGCCTGCACCCACACCCTCACCTCCACTGTCCTCGGCCCCATCCACCAATGTCTCGCACCGCACAGTCCAGCCGTCGCTAGCGCAAGTGTTGGAGCGCAAGCGCAAGTACGCCGCCACGCACCCGCACGCTCAATCGTTAACCGTCCACATAGCCAAATTTATCAGCCTTGAGATGCTGCCGTATAGGGTTGTGGAAACGGAGGCTTTCAAAGCTATGATGGCGGCGGCGGCCCCGCGCTACTCAGTTCCCAGTCGCCACTACTTTTCCCGATGTGCCGTCCCAGCCCTGCACGACCACGTCTCCCGCAACATTGTACGCGCCCTCACCAATGCGGTTAGTGGCAAGGTCCACTTAACTACGGACACGTGGACATCTCCCTGACGGCACATTGGGTGAATTTAGTGGAGGCTGGGACAGAGTCAGAGCCTGGGACCGCTCACGTCCTACCCACCCCCAGAATTGCGGGCCCCAGCTCGGTGGTGGTATGTTAGGCGGTGTATGCTTCCTCCACTAAAGCACCCTCCTCCTCCTCCTCAACCTCTGTCTCGCAATCTAGATGTGTCAGCAGCAGCAGGACGTCGCCAGCAGTCGGTGTCGCGCGGCGTGGCAGCACAGCGGTGGGCAAGCGTCAGCAGGCCGTGCTGAAACTACTCAGCTTAGGAGATAGGAGGCACACTTCCCACGAACTGCTGCAGGGTCTGACAGAGCAGACCGACCATTGGCTTGCGCCGCTGAGCCTCCAACCGGGCATGGTCGTGTGTGACAACGGCCGTAACCTGGTGGCGGCTCTGCAGCTCGGCAGCCTCACGCACGTGCCATGCCTGGCCCACGTCTTTAATTTGGTGGTTCAGCGCTTTCTGAAAAGCTACCCACGCTTGTCAGACCTGCTCGTAAAGGTGCGCCGGCTCTGCGCACATTTCCGCAAGTCCCACACGGACGCTGCCACCCTGCGCACCCTGCAACATCGGTTTAATCTGCCAGTGCACCGACTGCTCTGCGACGTGCCCACACGGTGGAACTCTACGCTCCACATGTTGGCTAGGCTCTATGAGCAGCGTAGAGCTATAGTGGAATACCAACTCCAACATGGGCGGCGCAGTGGGAGTCAGCCTCCTCAATTCTTTTCAGAAGAGTGGGCCTGGTTGGCAGACATCTGCCAGGTCCTTCGAAACTTTGAGCAGTCTACCCAGGTGGTGAGCGGCGATGCTGCAATCATTAGCGTCACCATTCCTTTGCTATGCATCTTGAGAAGTTCCCTGCAAACCATAAAGGCAGCCGCTTTGCGCTCGGAAACAGAGCCGGGGGAAGACAGTATGTCGCTGGATAGTCAGAGCACCCTCCTGTCTATATCTCAGCGCGTTCAGGAGGAGGAGGAGGAGCATGAGGAGGATGAGGAGGAGGGGGAAGAGACAGCTTGGCCCACTGCTGACGGTACCCATGCTGCTTGCCTGTCATCATTTCAGCGTGTATGGCCTGAGGAGGAGGAGGAGGAGGATCCTGAAAGTGATCTTCCTAGTGTGGACAGCCATGTGTTGCGTACAGGTACCCTGGCACACATGGCTGACTTCATGTTAGGATGCCTTTCTCGTGACCCTCGCGTTACACGCATTCTGGCCACTACGGATTACTGGGTGTACACACTGCTTGACCCACGCTATAAGGAGAACCTTCCCAGTCTCATTCCCGAAGAGGAAAGGGGTTCGAGAGTGTTGCTATACCACAGGACCCTGGCGGACAAGCTGATGGTAAAATTCCCATCCGACAGCGCTAGTGGCAGAAGGCACAGTTCCGAGGGCCAGGTAGCAGGGGAGTTGCGGAGATCGAGCAGCATGTACAGCCCAGGCAGTGCAACAGTCTTTAAGGGCCTGGACAGCTTTATGGCTCCCCACCAAGACTGTGTCACCGCTCCCCAGTCAAGGCTGAGTCGGCGGGAGCACTGTAAAAGGATGGTGAGGGAGTACATAGCCGATCGCACGACCGTCCTCCGTGACGCCTCTGCCACCTACAACTACTGGGTGTCGAAGCTGGACACGTGGCCTGAACTAGCGCTGTATGCCCTGGAGGTGCTTGCTTGTCCTGCGGCTAGCGTCTTGTCGGAAAGGGTGTTTAGTGTGGCTGGGGGAATCATCACAGATAAGCGTACCCGCCTGTCAACCGACAGTGCCGACAGGCTAACACTCATCAAGATGAACAAAGCCTGGATTTTCCCAGACTTCTCTTCTCCACCAGCGGACAGCAGCGATACGTAAGCAATACGTAGGCTGCACCCGCGGATGGAAGCTACGTTCTCTCTCACCATCCAAAACGGGGACATTTCTGCTTCATCAATCTGTGTCTAATATTCCTCCTCCTCCTCCTGCCCCTCCTCCTGAAACCTCACGTAATCACGCTGAACGGGCAATTTTTCTTAGGGCCACAAGGCTCACTCATCTAATTTTTCTAAACAATTTTTATATGTTTCAATGCTCTTAAAAGCGTTGAAACTTTAACTTGAACCAATTTTTAGTTAAACTGGGCTGCCTCCAGGCCTAGTTACCACTTAAGCCACATTAACCAAAGCGATTAATGGGTTTCACCTGCCATCTTGGTTGGGCATGGCCAATTTTTACTGAGGTACATTAGTACTGTTGGTACACCAATGTTTTGGGGCCCTCACCTACAGTGTAATCATAGCAATTTGTATGTTCTTCGCCTGCACTCATGGTACAGAAGTGTGTGTGGGGTTGACCTACACTTTAGCTACATAAATGTAACTTGGGCCTTGGCTATACTGCAGCTACTGAAATGGAACTAAGACTGCGCTCCCACTATACTGCTGCTTCGGAATTGTTCCTGGGGCCTGTGTAGGCTGCTACAATGACTTAAATGGAACTAAGACTATGCTCCTCCTATACTGCTGCTTCGGAATTGTTCCTGGGGCCTGTGTAGGCTGCTACTATTACTGAAATGGAACGAAGACTGCGCTCCCACTATACTGCTGCTTCGGAATTGTTACTGGGGCCTGTGTAGGCTGCTACTATTACTGAAATGGAACTAAGACTGTGCTCCCCCTATAATGCTGCTAGTGATATGTTAGTGGGGCCTGTCGCTAATGCTACGGCTGAAATGTTACTAATTCTGGGCTCTGCCTATACCGCTGCTAATGGTATGTCTCTGGGGTGTGGAAACAGAGGCTTCCCAAAGACATGATGGCGGCGAGGCCATTTCCCACCAACGCTGTTACTGTTAAGGTGCATATAACCACGGACACGTGGAGAGGACACGTAGTGCCTCCTAAACATCCCCCGCCACGGCCCACTTAATCCTGGCCACATTCCGAAAACCAACAAAATAAAACCGTGCTACTAGGTCCGCAGTCACCACCACATTACCACCAACGCGGTTACTGTTAAGGTACATATTACCAGTCTGACTGGGGCATGCAGTGTTGGCCGGAGCCCACCTGCATTAAGCATGACATTACTACCTCAGCTGTGTTGGGCAATGCAATGGGATATTTTTGTGTATCGCCAGTGGGTTCCAGGGAGCCACCCATGCTGTAGGTGCACACGGAGTTTAACCTACATGTGTCCACTTGTAAAGAACCCCAGTCTGACTGGGGCATGCAGTGTGGGCCGAAGCCCACCTGCATTAAGCACGACATTACTACCTCAGCTGTGTTGGGCAATGCAATGGGATATTTCTATGTACCGCCGGTGGCTGCCTGGAACCCACCCATGCTGTGGGTCCACAGGGAATTATAAATGCATCTGTTTCCACTTGTAAAGAACCCCAGTCTGACTGGGGCATGCAGTGTGGGCCGAAGCCCACCTGCATTAAGCACGACATTACTACCTCAGCTGTGTTGGGCAATGCAATGGGATATTTTTGTGTATCGCCGGTGGGTTCCAGGGAGCCACCCATGCTGTCGGTCGACAGGGACTTCACAATAGGGAGTTGTACCTGCCTGTGTCTATGAATTAAAAAGCCCGGTCTGACTGGGGCATGCAGACACCTTGACAGAATGAATAGTGTGTGGCACATAGGTTCCCCATTGCTATGCCCACGTGTGCAGCTCCTGATGGCGGTGGCACAGGATTCTATTTCTCATTGCTTCTGTACAGCATTGTGGGCTATCGCCCCGCCCCTTTTAAAGAGGGTCGCTGCCTAGCCGTGCCAACCCTCTGCAGTGTGTGCCTGCGGTTCCTCCTCATGGCAGACGCACTTCTAAATAGACATGAGGGTGGTGTGGCATGAGGGCAGCTGAAGGCTGCGCAGGGACATTTTGGTGTGCGCTGTGGGGGGGAGGGGGGGGGTTGGGCAGCATGTAACCCAGGAGAAGTGGCAGCAGAGTGTCATGCAGGCAGTGATTGTGCTTTGTTGGAGGTAGTGTGGTGCTTAGCAAAGGTATGCCATGCTAATGAGGGCTTTTCAGAAGTAAAAGTTTTTGGGAGGGGGGGGGCCCACTCTTGCTGCTATTGTGGCTTAATAGTGGGACCTGTGAACTTGAGATGCAGCCCAACATGTAGCCCCTCGCCTGCCCTATCCGTTGCTGTGTCGTTCCCATCACTTTCTTGAATTGCCCAGATTTTCACACAAGGAAACCTTAGCGAGCATCGGCGAAATACAAAAATGCTCGGGTCGCCCATTGACTTCAATGGGGTTCGTTACTCGAAACGAACCCTCGAGCATCGCGAAAAGTTCGTCCCGAGTAACGAGCACCCGAGCATTTTGGTGCTCGCTCATCTCTACACTTCAGTCCAGAGAGGAGCGGACCAAGAATACCCCTCTGGCAGGAGGCACTGGTAACACTGGGGATCAGCAGCTCCGAGTTGGTGGTTGTGACAGGAGATGAGAGCTGCGATAAGTAATTAGTAACTGGAGAACAAATAGGACAAGGACAAGTTCAGTAAACATCAGTGCAGGACATCAGCGGATGATACAGAACTCTTCTCTCCTTGTAGTATTCCTCCGTCCGCCTGCTGTCCTGTAATATCTGTGACTTCTCAGTCTCCGTCTCACCTGCTGACCGCCGTCTTGTACCTCCACTCAGGGGCGTAACTATAGAGGATGCAGGGGATGCGGTTGCACCCGGGCCCAGGAGCCTTAGGGGGCCCATAAGGCCTCTCTTCTCCATATAGGGAACCCAGTACTATAAGTAAAGCATTATAGTTGGGGGCCCTGTTACAAGTTTTGCATCGGGGCCCAGGAGCTTCAAGTTACGCCTCTGCCTCCACTATAGCAGAGCTGTCACTCCTGGGGCTGTTAAGCATCTTCCCGAGGGCAATTACCCCCCAGTGTATACTGAGGCAGTTTATCTATTACCCTCCAGTGTATACCGGGGCAGTTCATCTATTACCCCCCCCCCCCCCCCCAGTGTATACCGGGGCAGTTCATCTATTATCCCCCTGTGTATACCAGGGCAGTTCATCTATAACCCCCCATTGTATACGGGGACAGTTCATCTATTACCCCTCAGTGTATACCGGGGCAGTTCATCTATTACCCCCTAGTGTATACCAGGGCAGTTCATCTATTACCCCCCTGTGTATACCAGGGCAGTTCATCTATTACCCCCCTGTGTATACCAGGGCAGTTCATCTATTACCCCCCAGTGTATACCAGGGCAGTTCATCTATTACCCCCCCCAGTGTATACCGGGGCAGTTCATCTATTACCCCCCCCAGTGTATACCGGGGCAGTTCATCTATTACCCCCCCAGTGTATACCGGGGCAGTTCATCTATTACCCTTCAGCGTATACCGGGGCAGTTCATCTATTACCCCCCTGTGTATACCGGGGCAGTTCATCTATTACTCCCCTGTGTATACCGGGGCAGTTCATCTATTACCCCCTCAGTGTATACCGGGGCAGTTCATCTATTACCACCCAGTGTATACCAGGACAGTTCATCTATTACCCTTCAGTGTATACAGAGGCAGTTCATCCATTACCCCCCAATTTATGGTATCTTGACACCACCAGGAAGTACTGATAGAGACAAGACTGACTGCCTGGTGACGCCCCCTCAGGCTCATTGGCTGGAGAGAAGGCTCGGCTTCAGGTCCTGGCAGGTAATTATAATTATGCCGTCTGCTGTGGTGCTTTCCGCTCCTGCATATTCTTCCTTGGCTGTCTAATCTCCGCTCCTGGTCTCCCGTCCCGGCTCCCCGGCTGGTGACACTGCTCCCTGCAGCTGCACTTTCTTCTTCGGCCCTCTAATCCTCGCTCTAGCTGTTTGATCCTTGGTGCTGTGGTCCCCCGCTCCTGCTGTTTGGTCCCCGGAGCTGTAGTCCCCCTCCCTGTGCTCTCCGCTCCAGCTGTTTATCTCACTGGCCGATCCGCTCTAGCTGTTTGGTCCCCGGCGCTATGGTCCCCCGCTCCTGCTGTTTGGTCCCCGGCGCTGTGGTCTCCCGCCCTGTGCCCTCCGCTCCAGCTGTTTTGTCCCTGGCGCTGTTTTCCCCACCGCTGCTGCTTCTGATCACCGTTGAGGTTCTCCGTTATGTCCTGTGCGGTGCTGCTGGTCCTTATGTCCGCTGACAGGCCACGTGACATCTCCCGTGCCGGCTCCTTTCCGCGGCTCCCTGGCCCTTATGTCTGCTTGGTGCTTCAGCTGTGTGATCGGCGGACCTTCGCCGCTGCTGCTTCAGGTCACCAGTGAGGCTCTCTCTTCTCTCCTCTACAGCGGCTGCAGGAGATCCACCGCAGTGCAACAGGTATCGCTGCTTCCTTTGTATTGCTTGTTGCCTGCCGTGGACGGTTAGGGTTAGGGATGATTTTCCTTTTAGCCTTACATTATTAACTGTAAATGCTTCCGAGTTACATGCAACTATTTACAACTAGTACTGTAAGGCTAACAGGATAACCATCCCTAATACTAACCGTCCAGGGCAGGCAACAAGCAATACACACTGTGCTGCTAGGACCTTTGCAAAGTCAGCCAATCAGGAGCCAGGGGTGTGACAGGGGCGTTCCTGCATCCAAGCCCTGTCAAACCCCTAGCTTCCTGGTGGTGTCAAGATACAATAATACCCCAGTGTATACTCGGGAAGTTCATCTATTACCCCCCCCCCCCCCTTCCCCAGTGTATACTGGGGTAGTTCATCTATTACTCCCCAGTATATACTGGGGCAGTTCATCTATTACCTCCCAGTGTATACCGGGGCAGTTCATCTATTACCCCCAGTGTATACCGGGGCAGTTCATCTATTATCCCCTGCTTCACTGATGAGATCTCTGCTCTGGCCCCCCATTGTCCCACATGGCCCGCGCTGGGAGTAATGGGGGTCTCATGTATAGTGACTTCTGTAGGATTTAGCGGGTCACATTGGCCTCCCGAGGAGCGGACCGCTGCCAATATCTCAGCCATAAAGCGGTGGATACATGGATTAAAGGAGGATTCCTAATATGTACTTTTATCTGCTCCTATATGGCCTTTATGGTCCTTGTACCTGCGGGAACCATAAGAAGCTCCTCAGAGGGGCTCTAACCCCTTATGTCCAAAATAGTCCATGTCACTAAGGACGTAATGATTTTTTGGTATTTTCATCTCCACTTTTCTAGAGCCATGACTTTTTATTCTTCCATTGACATGGCTGTAGAAATGCAGGAACAGAGCAGAAGCCACGGCACTCAAACTAAACCACACTTAGGGGCACAGATAGCATGCGGAGCCACTTAACTCAAGGTCTCCAAGGAAATCCAAGCAAAAGAAGTTGTAGGAAGTGGCAGCACAAGCTTGATAAAGGCCACTTTATTTGTCCAAAACGTTGTTTTCATGGAATGAATAAAGTTTTTTATATTTAAATTGAGAGACTATTTATTGAGAGACTACCCTTTATGCAGCCACTTCCTACAGCCTCTTTTGCTTGGACACGGCCAGGTGAGCGATTGTTTGTTGCGCAGCGAGTTGTAGTTTTTATTGGTACCATTTTTGGGTAAATATAATATATTGTATAACTTTTATTAAATTTATACACAGAGAGAAAACGCATCAATTCGACCATTGCAGTTTTTTTCCACCGTTTTAATCACACAGCATGAATGATAGTTTTGTTTTTCTTCTGCAGGTTGGTTCTGGATGTAAATGACGCTGGAGGGGTCTGATGGGCTGTTCATGACTGATGGCGGTCCTGGACATTCTGCAGTAAGTGATTGTCAACCCCTTCTCCTGGCTCTTGAATGGCTGCTAGCGTCATACTTGAGCTGTCAATCAGGAGTCAGGGGGAGGGATTGACCATCACTTACTGCACAAAGCCCAGAGCCGCTATCAGTAATGAACTGCCCATCAGATCATTTATATACTGCAGCAACAGCTGGGAATGTGAATTTTGGGGTCTATGATGCAGGCTGAGTATGGAGGGAAGTTATTCTAGCGTATGCCTCATGTCAGCTCCCCTGCTGTACTACTGGTTGAGTAGCTGCAGGGTCGCTGACAGATGTGATTTAAGGCTGCTGGTGTCACGGGGGGGGGGGGGGGGGGGGGGGGGTGACTATGTACCCAGTGATTTCTGTACCTTTACTCTGTTAATTTACTTTTAAGCGGTATTACAGGCATTTATTACTGATGATGGAGCCTCAGGATGGATCACCAATAGTTGTTCGGCGTTGGTCCACGGCTTAGGATCAATGCAGATCAGCTGATCCTCCGGCCTGCTCTAAGTGCTGCGGGGCGAGATGTCCACATCAGTGGTCCAGGGCGGAAGTATAATAGTTGGCTTCACTACTACTGCAAGCAATGAGAGCGATGCTTTCATTATACTTCTGTCTCCTCACTGCGGTCAGAACCTGAAGTGTAAGAGGAGGCTTCTGTCCCACTGATCTAGAGATCGGAATCGCCATCTGACTGCAGCCGCCAGCTGCGGCCGGGATTACAGAAACCTCAGACTAGCCGCTCTACACCATTCCCATAGCTTCTGACATGCAGGAGCAGCACAGCTCAGTGCAGTACGCAGCTCCCAGTTACTTCTATGAGTGTTACGGAAATGGCGAAAATAGCAAGTTTGCCAGTTTTCCAACCACGGTGGGCAGCAGATGTGAACCAGGTGGGGATGCCCCTCATCCTGGAGACCATTGTGGGTCCCAGAGGTGGCATCCACATCTAATAAACATTTATAGCATATCTTATGGATCTGCCATGATTGTCTGAGATGGGAACATTTATAGGGAACCCGTCATCAGCTATAAGCTCCATACACTAAGGGTATATGAACACGGACGATTTTACCATCTTTTTTATTTTGTCTGAAAATGACTTGGCCTAAAATTCGCCAGAAACAGAACTCCTTCATTAGAACGGGTTCATTCACACCGGCGATTTCACATTCAGACCGATAATTATAATCCAAGCTAATTATATATATATATATATATATATATATATATACACACACACACACATTATAATCCAAGTTAGAAAACACAAATAAGAGTTGCAGCATCTCCTGTTCTCTGATGCCCAACCAAGATCAGGACATGTAATGTGCAGCTGAGCTGGAATATGGTTTTCGCCAGCAGGTTTCGGGGTATTTTGTAGCTTCCAAATTGTATAGTGTGCACACATCATCGACCAGATCAGACACAAGTTATTAGTCTCATATCCAAAATGGCTCTGTGGGCAGGAACGTCCAAACAGCCTCTTTTATTACAAGACATAACACCTGCCCTTTAATGGGCGTGCAACAGATTACATCAGTAACATATAGGATTCTCATTTGTCGGATCATATAGAATCCCCCGCCTCCCCCTCTCCCCACCTCTCTCAAGTAGGAGCCTTTGTCTTAACAACATGTGGCCAAAACTGAAACTGAAAGTAAGTATCTCTTTGTTGAAGAAGATTCTGTGTGGGGGATGGGGAAGGACTGGGAAAACACTCAAGATGAACACAAGCAATAACATATAACACTGTGATTTAACTCTTTCCTTATGCAGCAGAGTTCCACATTAGGCTGAAGTCACAAAACACACATCTTTTCACCATGCCATTGTCCAGCAATTACTATAATGAAATTATGCAGTCGTTAGCCTCTAAGAGTTAAAGTCACTACAGCTGCGTAATACATCTAGTTTAGTACAAATCAATAGACATTTTACACTGACTAATCATCATGTCTATCACAATCCCCCCGTAAAATGTCTATCCTCTAACTCTTCCCGTCAAATTTTCACAGTTCTCTGCGTGTGAGCCTATAATCGGAGCGCGTTGAAGGTTCGATTTAGGGTCTTCAAGGGGGTGTGGGACTTGTCCACTCCTTCTGGGGATGCATCCTGCAAACTCATTGTGGGAGCGGCTTTTCCAGCATCAGTTTCACAGGTCTCTCTGACACAGGGGATAACACAGCAGACTAGAACGAAAAAGATAATCAGTTCACATACAACAGCGACGCCCATCTGTGCCAGGATCCTTTACCACCCGCTCATCCATGGCGAGTACTGGTCCCAAAGGTTAGCTCTTTTTAGTTAGTGCGGTCAGCTTCTTTAATGGCAACTGCGTCTTTACCCACAGGTCACGTGTCATCTGGGATGTAGGTACAACAAGTCTCCCCTATCATCTTACAGACACTCCCCTTTTTAGCTAAAATCATATCTAAGGCCATTCTATTTTGAAAAGTCATAGTCGAGGTAGGTCCTATTGATCGACTAGTCCCTATAAGGCGTCTCTAGTATAATTTATAAACCGCTGCTAATTACCATAATGATCAGGAAAATGGACTCGAATCTAGTTTTAACTTGGTCTCTAATTTTAAAACTCGTCAGGTACCCCCCTTGGCTACCCTATGACGTCAATGTACACGTGTAGATCAAAACTACCACCAGGAGTCTCTCTTCTCGCTCTAGTATAATGTTACAATACTAGTAGAGTGCACAGGTACGCACGGCCTGGGACTCCCTAATCTTCACCCACACCAATGTCCCTCCTGGAGATAGCCCAGATGGTGGACACGTCCAGGCCGCCGACACTGACCCTACACTACCTAGTGACAAGACTGGAAGGAACCGCCGTACCTATGCGGAAAACAAGGATAGACCAACATGACAGGATAACCACAAAACACAGACTGAGTTGGATCGAGATAAATTAACTATTGGGGGTAACCTCATTATCCTCAATGCTGTCTGACAGGATGTGGAGGAGCATAAGGGCTTTACTAAGGCACACTCCCCTGTCCAATTACCCTCCAGGCGGGTCCTCTACCTCATGTCTCCACAAAGCCAGTAAACGTCTCCTAAGGACTGGACCTGATTCTGCATCCATTCCCCTCCTATCGTACCATAGGAGGAGCAATCCCCGTTAGTGAGTTCCCCAAAAATCTCCCTCCACCCTGCCTATTTGCCTGGCAGGTGTAGTTTCCAGGGTAGTCAGTAATACTCTCTCCGGTGCAAAACACTTAAGTAGTTATAGAGTATTCCTTCTTCCACTTCTCACGGACAGTGTAATTAGCGGAAATGTTCGTGAAGAGACTAATAAACCACTCTTCAGCATCTACCAAGAGATTTAGGGGGACCATCCCCGAGTGTAGTCGGGCACTACCGCACACGCAACAGTTAGACTTGTTGCTCCTGTTAGCATTGTACCTCATCAACTCCAACCAGAGATTCTGGTCAGAGTAGCCAGTCGCTATTGTCAAGGTGTCCTCAAAGGTAGGGTCGGCTATGATCATCATGTTTGTCAAGGCCTTTATCTTACGGCGGAGGGGGTTAATTATGGGCACGGGACTAAGTGTGGCTTCCATTCGGGTGCATCAGCCATATCCCTTATTTTGAACTTCCCTAAGGGATCTGTCCTCCCGTCCCCCGGTATGTCCCCAAACTGTAAGTCCCCCCGTCCCCCGGGCTTGGATCTTCCATGGTTAGTGTAAAAACCGCATTAAAACCAAGCAACATACTAAGTTCAGCCTTCCAATACCTGCTGTCCTTATTATTCTCAAGGAGGGTTATACGACTAATTATGGATTTCCCGCTCTTATCTTTCTTATTTAAGGCACTTCGCAGTTTATAGGACTAGTCTGTTCCTGCGTTCCATCCCACTAATCCCCAATAACGGCAGTCTTCTCCCCAGACGTTATCAGTGGCGCAAACATATTGTATTCCCCGGGTATATAAGTCATATAACCAGCTGGACTGAGCTAAAACTGGCCTGCGGTGAGATCTTGCGCCTAGACACTGGACCACAGTACAATAGTCGAAAGAATATGTGGCTACTTGTGCATTGGACGAGTTATACCAGAAGGTAACCATACCCTCATATTCTTCCGACTAAGGATTCCAGTTGCCACCCTCCTCTCTCACTAGCCCTAACCAGAGTAATGTCCTTGGCATAACTAAGACTGGTCTCCCGGATCTGAAGCTTTCTTACAGTATGAAGCATGGATCCATGTAAGTCTTTCGGCTAGTTTCACAGCTGTGGCAGTAGTCAGAAGCACCTGATAGGGACCATCAAATCGGGGCTCAAGAGGGTGCTTCGTGAGGAACTTCTTGACGCACACCCAATCCCCAGGCTGCAAGATATGTGTCCCAGTGTCTGCCTCTGAGTCTGGAAGAGAACACCTGTGCATAGGCTTTGGTTAGTTCTTTAACAACGGAAATCACATACTTAGTCAACACATCAGATTGGAATTGTAACTACTGAGGATAGTAACGACCTAGCCTTGGGGCTAGCCCAAACAATCTCGTAGGGAGATAATGTATAATCCCCCCTGGGTTCATATCTAACACTGTATAAGGCTATTGGATGACAGTCTTTCCAAAGTGGCGTCATTTTTAAGTATCTTACTTTTTAGCGTGCCACTACGTCTCTCCGCCTTTCCACTACTCTAAAGATGGTAGACTATATAAAAGGCCTGGGATACACCCAGAGCAGACATGACATGTTACATTCACCTGTGAAGTTTGTACCTCTGTCTGACTCTGAATCACTTCTGGTACCCCATATTCACAATTTACCTCGTTCATGAGCTTCTTTGCGGTTACCTACTTGTTTGCCTTGGTAACAGGGTCGGCATCCAACCTGCAAAGACATCAACAACAACAAGCACGTATTCATACTTCCAACAAGTGGGAGCTGAACGTAGTCAATTTGCAATCCCTGAAATGGGTAGAGTGGTCCCGGCAAGTGTGATGTGGCAAATTTACTTCTGCCCTGACTCACCTATGGCATAGATCATGCTAAACTGGACAAATGATGCGCAGCTACAGAGAACCCAGAAGTCGCATGTCCGCCTTCAAGCATCGACGTCATTGCTGCTTTACTAGGTGGGTCTTTCCGTCCATCAGCTGGGCCATCATGGGATACAGGAACTGTGGTGGGCAAGTGCTGTTGACTGTTTACCACACGCTGTCCTGTTTCTGCTGCTCCCATATTAGTCCATTTATCCTTTCCTTCCTTGTTGGCTTGTAACTGTAAAAGTCTTTAGCATATCAAAGTCCAAATTTTGTCAATGTCCAAAGTTTTTACCACTGACTCATGCTGTCAGTATCTTTCTTCCACGGCTTGAGGGCCGCTGCCTTTGCTGTGCTGTTGGCGAGGGTGTCGTCTCTCACTTCTCCAGTGTAGGAATCGGTGCGAACTCTCAACTTTGTCAGGTAGAAGTAGGGCCTCCATGAGACTCTGCACTGCTGCACCATTCTCAATTGGTTGTCCTGCTAACGTAAAAACTGTCTGGCCTTCCATATTGGGCCGTAATCATGAGCTATGCCAGATGCATACCAGGAGTCAGTGTAAATGGTTGCCGTCTTACCTCTCGCCACTCTACACGCCTCAGTGAGGGCCTTCAATTCCGCTTCTTGTGCTGAGACATGCAGAGGCAGAGCTTCTGCTTCTAGGACATCTTGTTGTGTGACCACTGCATATCCGATGTGGAGTCGTCAATCCTCACCCTGGTACCATCTGCAAAAAGCTCAACATATGCATTATCAACAGAGGTTCCGGTAACTGTTTGCATACCTGCAGTTTCTTACTGTATTAGTACTAAATAATCGTGTTGATATTCTATTTCACATGGCTCAGAATCTTGTAGCACAAAATCATTTATTTCCTTTTTATCTTATTTCATTTATTTATTTTATTTTATTTTTTAAACCCAATAGCTGATCTACAACACCCAGATCATCTATGACCCAGATCACCTATGCCTCCCCCCTTTTGAACCAGAATACTCAATGGAAAAAGAGTAATCCGTTCAAACTAGTACAACGTTGAAAAAGGAAACCAAGAGGCACAAAAACAAGCACTTTGTAGGTCAAGGTGACATTGTATGCAGCGAAGTCTGAGCGAAAATCTCCTTAAATTTTTTTTTTCCAGGTCGCAGTTAGCATTTTTTAACACAAGGGGGCGCAACACAAGTAAAATTTTACATCACCCAGTGTAATAGTATTTGAGGGAACGTCCAGCGTTTAACTTTTACTCTCCTGTCGGAATATAATTATAGCTTCAGTGTAGACTGACACTAGAATATACAAAAGACTTAAGGAAAAAAACTAAAGAATATGGATGAATTAACATCCTACTCTGGGCAATTTAGTCCCTCTTTCTCACATAAAAATTAAAATTACTTCATCAAATTGCGTGAAAAAGTTTGCTGGGTGACTATAGGGAAATTATTCCATCTGTAGGAGCCTTCCGTAACATCATCTGTCTGAACATCCATTGGAGAAGCAGGCAGTGCAAAACAGAGCCCCTGGGAACATGAGAGAGTCCCCTGTCATGGATTCCTGGCCTCTGTCCCCCATGCATCAACTCCAATCTTCCATGCACTATAAACCAGCTTAGTCATCTACTATGTCCCAAGCTGCATCTTCACAAAGGTTTGTTTCCCTGAACTTATCACACATCCAAAGTGGCCACATCTTGGAGTGTAACAAAGTCCGGTCAAACAAAACCTTGCTTCAGACAATCACGATGTTAACACTAGATACAGTGGAATTGGGGAATGTAGGCCTCCCGAGTGCAGCAAAATGGCCGCCAGAGGCAGAAAAGGGGCGGGGCTACAAGTTTCCCAGGTGAGGCAAGATGGCTGCTGGAGGAGGAAGGGGTGGGGCTTAGTCCTATCCTGGATTGGAATGCCCGGAAGTAACATCACACACACTGAAAGTGAGCACATGGGGGGAAGTAACTTCAGGGTGGGGGCAGGGCTCACCACATTTGCTGCAAAGTCACACTATGTGGGGTTTTAAACATTGCAAGTGCGGCCGCCATTACAGGGAGGGGCTGTAGTCAACACAAAGGCATTACATTGTTCATAAGCAATACACATTCCCCCACTACACGCTTTCCCCTCTTGAATCTCTTTCCTACATTATACCACCTCCTAGCAAAAACTAGCTAAAACACCTTTCTTTCTGCTGGGCTTCCTGCTCATCTTCTGAAAACTTTCTACAGTCTATCTTACCATACTCATTTCTTTTCTTTCTGCTTATCTGTCCATAACCTGACATTTCTTTCTGTCACTTTTCCTGATCCTTTTCTTTGTAAAACGTTTCTACATGTTTTGCATATTCCAAAACATCCTGCACTGATCCCGTATTCTATTCTGCCTGCTTATACTATCCTATTTGAAATTTCTGAACACAATAAGACTCCTTTACCAAATTCCACCTCTTATATCCCTGGTAAATCACAATGCACATTAACACTACAAAAGACAAAGGGAACAGACTGGTTAACTGGGAAATGCTTTCAGTGGCTTAACTTCAGTCCACTCTTATCAGTAACCCTCCCCCAATAATAAACACTGCACATTCTTTTAACTATACGTCTGAAACACACAAAGACTGACCAAGAGCTTCTGGAGCCTATAATTCTCCACGTATATACCTTTTCATATATGAGAACATAACACGCTCAATCATACAGGTAAATACACTTTTTTTTTTTAAAACCCTGCATATTCCTCCTCACGTATGAGAGCACATAACACGCTCCCATGGCGCGCTCCCTCAGACTTAAACAACCAAGTCCGCCCTTCTGACACATTAACCCTCACAGAATTTATCTCTTAGTCTTGTATACACAATCTTTAACCGTCTCAGACACAGCAGCCACAGCATACAAAATACCCCTAGACAGGTAACATGGTGATAATCGGGTGGACAGACCTAGAGTTATTACCTGCCTTTCAGTGAAGGTCTAGTCTGGATCAGATACAGGCAGATTAGCAGTTGGAAATCAGCTTGACACAGGTAGATTAAAATAAAGCAATCTTACCGTGTTCTGTAGATTTTTGGGCCCCTGAGTTCCGCAGGCTAGCTGCCGGTCTCTATACGTTCCAGGCTCTGACTTCACAGATCCACCCGCCCACCCAGGGACGCCACTGAGCTGGAATATGTTTTTTTCCAGCAGGTTTCGGAGTATTTTGTAGCTTCCAAATTGTATAGTGTGCACACATCATCGACCAGATCAGACACAAGTTATTAGTCTCATATCCAAAATGGCTCTGTGGGCAGGAACGTCCAAACAGCCTCTTTTATTACAAGACATAACACCTGCCCTTTAATGGGCGTGCAACAGATTACATCAGTAACATATAGGATTCTCATTTGTCGGATCATATAGAATCCCCCGCCTCCCCCTCTCCCCACCTCTCTCAAGTAGGAGCCTTTGTCTTAACAACATGTGGCCAAAACTGAAACTGAAAGTAAGTATCTCTTTGTTTAAGAAGATTCTGTGTGGGGGATGGGGAAGGACTGGGAAAACACTCAAGATGAACACAAGCAATAACATATAACACTGTGATTTAACTCTTTCCTTATGCAGCAGAGTTCCACATTAGGCTGAAGTCACAAAACACACATCTTTTCACCATGCCATTGTCCAGCAATTACTATAATGAAATTATGCAGTCGTTAGCCTCTAAGAGTTAAAGTCACTACAGCTGCGTAATACATCTAGTTTAGTACAAATCAATAGACATTTTACACTAACTAATCATCATGTCTATCACACAGCGTCCCACACATTGGGCAGCAGACAGTCGGTGTGTCCGAGGCAAGCTGTGCCAGAAAATCTCAGACATAACTCGTTATAGTCTGTGTGTATATGCTGCAATGTTGCTTATAGTTTAGGTGATGTGGAACTCTGCCAGCGCAAGAACAGGTGCCTGGGGTGAGTATGAAACAGCTTACAAAGTTAGTGTGCCCGTACATGCCCAGGGGCATGACTCTTCTCAGAGGCGCACCCACATAAGCTTTTGGGGAAGAGCCAAGCTGCTGTGGGCATGCCAACTTCGCTGGGGGACCCTGCAGGAACGGGGGAATCGGGGGAGCATGAAAAGAGTCTGCCGAACTCCACATCACCTGAACTATAAGTTCCACAACTTGGTTTATAGTGTTAATAGTTGATGACCGGTTCCCTTTATACATGGCCAAAGATCATAAATATAAAGTCTCACTAAACTGGTAAAACATTTATTCATCTTTACTTTTATTTTCATTTACAAAAAAAACTACAAATAAAAAAATGAAGCAAACCTTGTTTTGGATCCTCTACAAATAACTATACAATGGGGCACAAGCTGAAAAATCAAGGGGGACCACATGGACCCTGGGATGTTAAGTGGGGAGGGGGCGCTTGTTTTGGGGTCTCAGTGCTGGTGGGACGTGTGGAATAATGAAGATGAACATCCGGTATTTACAGACTTTAATAGAACCAAATGAATTAGAAAATACAACAAAAGCCGTAAAACCGGCCGTGGATCCTGTACAGCACCGAGAACATGGAGGAGAAGACAAGAGGACGCGGCGGCTATTTACTGGGCCGCTTGTTTAAGGCTTTTGCCTTTTCCTTGTATTTTGCCAACAGTTCTCGGAGGTCGAGCAGCAGATCCTCCGCTTGAACTCCTCGCACTCGCGCTCCTTCTTCAGCCGCTTTTCCTTCTTTGCTTATAAAAACATTTTTAAAAATGTTTCGTATCCGTAGCGACCGGTACAACGAATTGAACTCACTATTTATTCTACAAGGCAAAAAACATTAAAAAACCTAAAAACCTGAGATAAAATGCTTTCCTTATTATTTCATGTTTCATATATGCCTTATTTTGTTCTAACTGCAATAAAAGTGATTAAAAAAAGCCGTATGTATCCTAAAAATGTTACCAATAAAAACTACAGCTTGTCACACAAAAAACTTCCACCAGCATGGCCGATATCACTGTATGCAGGAGTTATATATACATCCCCCTGTGTATATTGATATGGAGCATGCTGGTATAACCTGGGGATCTCCTGTATATAGTGATATAGAGCATGATGGTATAACCTGTGAATCTCCTGTATATAGTGATATGGAGCATGCTGCTATAAACTCGGGATCTCCTGTATATTATTGCACACTTTAAACAATGTATCAGGAGCCTGCATGCGTTTTTTTATAATCTATGTAGTTTCTTAAATGCGTATCTGGTTTTTGAATACCGCATGCAGTTTTTTGCTGTAGTTTTTTAAATGTGGCTCAAAAATGCAACAAAAAATATGAACAGGGCCGTGAGCACACCTACGCCGCGGTTTATTGCTCTGGAGCCGCCAGTATCTCAGCCTATCACAATGTATGGCAGCAAAATCATACTGCACAGGACACGTATCTCACGCACACAGCCATGCGGCGTCCACCTGTCTTTCTTTGTTCTTTAGATTTCCTGTGTTGTCGCTTCACAATGGCGCACATATACGCCGCCCAAATGTAATGTAATTGGGTATGCTTGACGTTGAATACGCCCCCATAGAAAACCATGGTCTCTATCGTGTGTAATACGTTGTAAAATAGAACCCGCTGCTTTCTTTTTTGCGCTCACGTATTACACAATTCCTACTCGCAAATGTGAGCAGAACTGCGTATGGAAATGTGTTTAATTGCTTGCGAATTGGCGCGTATAGCGCATGTGTAATACACGGTAATCATACGTTTTGCGTGAGCCCATCTAAGGGGCTACAAACAAATTTCATGTCGTCCTGAGTCATGATTGGAAACTTATGCCAAGGAGCAGAT